>NC_061510.1:302242267-302314108 GCF_022539505.1 Lolium rigidum | reverse complement strand
CGTAAACGGCTCGATCGGAGAACGTTGAACGAGATGGCGCGATCGAGAAAAAAACAATGCCGCAGAGGCTGCCATCCGGGCCCTACATCCCTCGGCGGTGCGGATTTGCGTTGACTCGGCCGGCGAACCCGAGAATTCGCGATGCACCACGTCCCGGGCCACCATACGCGACGTTTTGGCCGCTTTCGTCGGGCTAGGTGGCCTCAAAAACGAGAAAAAAAAGTTTTGACATGCACCACGGAGGGACCCAAAATCGTCGGCCATGGTACACCAGCAACCACGGCGCGACTTCAACTTCGTCGGCCATGGCAACTTTTCTTGTAGTGATGCTCAATTGAGCATTCTTGATGAGTGCTATGTGCTATCCTTGTGTAACTTGATCCAGTGGTACATCATGCCCTGGATGTGCTTCTGGATACAATTATAAAGTCATTAATTCAGTCTCTGTTTATTCAGTTATGGCTTGGTGTAATTCTTCAGTAGCTGGCTAATTACTGATGACATGCTTGGCTATAGCAGTTTGTAACAAGTGCTAGCAAGCTCTGATGATCATATGATCATCAGTTGCTTGATGATTAACTGCTTGTGCTTTTGTCTGTGCCTTATTGATGCTCAATCTGTGAGGTGTGTGTGTGTGTCACAGACATGTGCTGGTGTGAGCTGGTGCTTGCTCAAGCATCAGTTGATGCTTGCAGCGATCCTCTGGATCATGTGCAAGTATTATAGTTACTGGTGACTTATGTATTTCATTTATATGTGTAGCTTGTGCTTGATTACTGGATAAATGAGATGAACTGCTTGCAGTGATGACTCTTACAATTAATTTGATTGAGCTAGAGGGATGCCAACAGCTGTTGGGGACCCTAGCTCTTCTTTGAACCCATCTGAGGGCTTGGTGGTTTGCCTGTTTTAGTGGTTGAGGTGGCCTCAACAGCAATTCTTTGCTGTTAGGAAGCTCCCACCCTTGTTGGCTTGATGTATATGGACAATTTCTCTCTGGCTTAACCATATTTGGTTGCCAGATGCTTTTGATGTTGACAAATAATAGCAGTAGACATATAGTTCTGCATTTCCGATGGTTTTAAAAGGGCTAGTGTAGTCTGGGTATATTTGGGTAAGTCTCTGGGATAGTTTTCCTTCCTATTTCCATTTGGAAGATGCTACCACTTGTCTGGTTGGCATAACCATGGACATAGGCTTTGATTGATCCCTGGTCTTTGCCATTTCTACCAGGTTACACTTGGTCTATGACCAAATGATGATCAAAACAGGGTTACTCCACCCTTTCTGTGCTTGTGTGATCATGCCTGTTTAATTTATGAACAAAACCATTTGGTTTGTTCATGATGATGTGGATACCTCACTCCAGCTCCTAGATTAAAGTGTTAGTGTAGAGGATTTCTTCTGGATGCTTGGTTTGCTTGCCCTGCTCCTCCTTGCAAGCTTGTGGTGCTTGATTAATTTCTGTGGCTGTTTGAGTAGGTTGAACAACAGTGGTTGTTCTTCCTGTTCTTGATGTTCTTGGTATTCTTACCCAACTGCTCCTTGTCGATGAATGGTTAGGGTTTGGCTGTGAAAAGCTTTTGTATGCCCTGCCCTTCCTTCTCTGGTCGACAACAAGGCCTGGTCCTTGTTGGTGACTCTCCCAGGCTTGTGTGTGCTGTGACACATGCACACCAGCTTGTGAGCTGCCTATGTGTGTGCTGGCTGGGAATTGGTCCAGTGGATGGATCAGCTCGGCTGATCATGGTCATATCCTCTCAATTTACCATTTCCTTGCTAACCTGCCAAGTGGCAATGCCACTTGGCATAACCTTTGTTTGTGCTTTGTTTGTGTGCAGGGACATTAAGATGATCAAGATGAAGTGCAAGATCATCTTGATCAAGGATGTCATGAAGATCCACATGTAGTTTAGGACATTTCATTAACTTGTAATTTTCCTTTTTCTTTTTCCTTTTATTTAATCAATTCTTGTAATGTGTTGTAAATTCATATTTCAATTCTGGATATTGTAATTGACATTGTATTTTGTGTGAATGTCAATAAAGCTCCAATTTTCTCTAATGAGCTTTACTTAATAGTTGAATTATTTATATTCTTTATTATTTATAATTTGTTTAATGAATTACCTCAAATTTGAATTATGAGATATTCATATGATGTTTGAATTTGAAATTCAAACACAAGTTTGTTTGAATTCAATCATGGAACTTAAAGTTGTAATGCACTACTCTCCTCTCTTCTCAAAACCCTAAATTAGTTAAGTGAGATACAAGTTTATCGCACTCTCGAAACCCTAACCCTGTAAGGTGTCGAGAGAGAAACTTGTCCCCATTCGATGCAGTTTTCTTTTAAAATCGCGAAATTTCCCCAAAATTTACGATGCAGTGCACATCGCTTTCTAAAATCTACCCCTCGACCGTCTCTAAACCTGGGACATTACAACCTTTCCCCCTTAAAGAAAACTTCGTCCCGAAGTTGTGGTTCTAATACCTGAAGAGTTCGGGGTATGATTTCCTCAGGTCTTCTTCCTTTTCCCAGGTGGCTTCCCTCTCGGGGTGATGCTTCCATTGAATCTTGCAGTATTTAATGGCTCTATTCCTGAGTTGTTTCCAGTTCTCCTCGAGAATCTTGGCTGGCTTCTCGATGTAGGTCAAGTCTGGTTGTAACTCGAGCTCATCATGTGATATTGGCTCATCTGGGGTCTTTAAACACTTCCTGAGTTGCGACACATGGAATACATTGTGAACTTGAGCCAACCTTCCCGGTAGATCCAATTCAAAGGCTAATCCTCGGTTTTGACTCAGTATCTTGAAAGGTCCGATGTATCTAGGGCTTAGCTTCCCTTTTACTCCGAATCTTTGAAGACCTTTCATCGGACTTACCTTAAGGTATACCATGTCTCCAACTTGTGGCTCCCATGTCCTTCTCTTTTGGTCTGCATAGCTCTTCTGTCGACTTTGAGCTATCTTCAGCCTATCTCTTATGATGTCGATGATCTGCTGCTTTTCCTTAACATAATCTGGATTGAACTCCTTGCTTGATCCTGCTTCATACCAACATATCTGTGATCTACACTTCCTTCCATATAGAGCTTAAAATGGTGCCATCTTGATGTTGATTTGATAGCTATTGTTGTATGAAAACTCTGCTAGTGGTAAGTGCTCCTCCCATGATCCTCCGAAGTCTAGGGCACAAGCCCTAAGCATATCTTCCAATATCTGGTTTGTCCTCTCTGTTTGTCCACCTGTCTGGGGATGATAGGCGGTACTATAGTCTAACTTGGATCCTAAAGCTTCATGTAATTGTTTCCAAAATGCTGATGTGAACACGGATCCTCGATCTGACACGATCTTCTTGGGTACTCCGTGTTTACTTACAATCTCTTTAATGTAGAGATCGATAAGTTATTCTCCTTTGTCCTGCTAGTTTACTGCTAAGAAGTGTGCACTTTTCGTCAACCTGTCCACGATTACCCATATCATGTCCTTCTTTTTATTAGTCATGGGTAATCCGGTGATGAAATCCATTCCTATATCCTCCCATTTCCATTCTGGGATTGGTAAAGGTTGTAACTTTCCTGCCGGACTTTGATGTTCAGCCTTCAATCTTTGGCAGGTATGGCATTCCGCCACGTATTGTGCTATCTCTCTCTTCATGTTGTTCCACCAGAACAATTCCTTGAGATCCATGTACATCTTTGTACTTCCCGGATGTATGGAGTATGGTGTTTGATGTGCTTCCCGGAGTATAACTTCCTTGATCTCATCAATATCCGGAACGCAAATCCTTTTCTGGAACCATAATGATCCCGACTCTCCTCGGTGAAATTCTGATGGTCTTCCCTCATCAATCCTTCTCATCTCCTCCACGATGAATGGATCGTCCAATTGACCCATGATTATCTCATTCTTTAAGTTAACACTTAATTCATCGGCTACTTGTAAGGCCGATAGTCCTTCATGAGCTTCTTTCTCCCAAAGTTGTATCTGGGCTTGGCTTATTTCCTTCCTCAACTCCGGTGATATTTCTTGTTCCACTCCTCCAGTGCTCTTTCTACTCAAGGCATCTGCTACAACAATAGCCTTTCCTGGAGTATAATTGATTGTCAAGTCATAATCCTTGATTAACTCCAGCCATCTTTTCTCCCTCATATTGAGTTCCTTCTGAGTGAAGAAGTACTTGAGACTCTTATGATCCGTATAGAGCTCACACTTGGCTCCATAGAGAAAATGTCTCCAAGTTTTAAGTGCAAATACTACTGCTACTAATTCTAAGTCATGTGTTGGATAGTTCACTTCATGAGGTCTAAGTTGCCTCGATCCATAGGATATTACTTTCCGATCTTGCATGAGTACGCAACCCAATCCATGTTTGGATGCGTCACAGTACACGGTGTAATCCTTGCCAACTTCCGGAACTGCTAACACCGGTGCTGTGGTGAGTTTCTCTTTCAGAGTTTGAAAACTCTTTTCACACTCATCAGACCACACGAACGGTGTGTTCTTCCTTAACAGCTTAGTCATCGGTCCTGCTATCTTGGAGAATCCTTCAATGAATCTCCGATAGTATCCTGCCATTCCTAAGAATCCACGGATTTCTTTGACAGTCTTGGGTGCTTCCCAATATAAAACTGCTGCTACTTTGCTTGGGTTAACAGCTATCCCATCCTTGCTAATAACATGACCAAGAAATTCTACTTGATCTAGACAAAATTCACACTTGCTGAATTTGGCATAGAGTTGATGTTCTCTTAGTGTTTGCAACACTATCCTCAGATGTTCAGCATGTTCAGCTTTATCTTTGGAATATATCAAGATATCATCGATGAATACAAGGACAAACTTGTCTAGACATGGCATGAAAATCTTATTCATAAGATTCATGAAGATTGCTGGGGCATTGGTTAATCCAAAAGGTACTACTAGGTATTCATGATGTCCGTACCTCGAGACAAAGGCTGTTTTCGGAACGTCTTCCTTCTTGATCTTTATCTGATGATAACCGGATCTTAGATCAATCTTGCAAAAGACTCCCGCGCCTCTAACTTGATCAAATAGATCTTGTATTCTAGGAAGTGGGTACTTGTTCTTGATAGTAACATTATTCAGATTCCTGTAGTCTCCGCACATCCTTCGGCCTCCATCTCTTTTATCCACGAAGATCACAGGTGATCCCCATGGTGAGATACTCTCCTGTATGAATCCTTTCTGTTCTAGGTCATCCAATTGCTCCTTGAGTTCTTTCAACTCCTTAGGCCCCATCTTGTATGGTGCTTTAGCAATCGGAGCTGTTCCTGGAATTAGGTCGATAGTAAACTCTATCTCCCTATCTGGTGGCATTCCAGGTAATTCCTTAGGAAAAACATCCTGGAATTCATTTACTACAGGTATATCCTCCAGCTTTACTTCCTTCATGCTATTCAACTGTAGCTCTATTTCAATCTGTGTATGCTTATCTCCTTGGTAGATCATTCTACTTCCATCGGGGCTTTTCAAAGACACGGTCTTGTTCACACAGTCGATCAATGCTCCATTAGCCTCTAACCAGTTCATACCAAGAATGACATCAATGTCCTTCATCGGTAAAATGAACAGGTCTGAGTCAAATGCGCACTTATTGATCATAATGACTTGTCTTTGTTTGGTGTGGGTTACTACTATCGTTCCCCCCGCAGAAAGTATGGTTATAGGTGTATCTAACTTAGTGCAACTAATCCCATGTTTGATGATGAATTGCTGAGAAATGAATGATGTAGTTGCACCAGTATCAAAAAATATTTTGCCAGGATGGGTAAGTATCTGAAGCGTACCTATCACTGCCTGATCGGAGTTCACCACCTCCTCCAAGCTGGTGCAGTTTAACTTGCCAAAGGGTTTCTTGTTCTTCCAGTTCCCTCCGGTGTTCCCGCCTCGGTTTCCTCCTCCTCCTGACTGGCCTCCTCCATTCTTCTTCTTAGGGCAATCCTTCAACATGTCCCCTTCCTGACGACACCCAAAGCATATGATTTTGGGCTTATTGCAATCTTTCGCGACATGTCCTTTGAATCCACAGTTATGGCAAGTGATCTGGCTTGCCGACTGGAATCCTTGGTTCCTCCTGTTGTTGTTGTTGTTGTTGTTGTTGTTGTTGTTGTTGTTGTTGTCGTTGTTGTTGTTGTTGTTGTTGTTGTTGTTGTTGTTGTTGTTGTTGTTGTTGTTGTTGTTGTTGTACCTTGGCTTGAAACTCAAGCTGGTATTGGGCTTGTTGATGACAAACCTCTTAGGCTCAAATTTAGCCTTCTTCCTTTTCTCTTCTTGCAGCTGCTTGAAGTCATCTTCAAGAGTGATGGCTGCATCCACCAACTCCTGGAATTCAGTAGCTCTCATCATTCTGAGCTGTACTTTGAACTGGGGACTTAATCCCCGCAAGAACCTCTTTTTCTTCTTGTCCTCGGTGTTGACCTCCTCAACGGCATACCGAGACAGTTTGGAAAACTACCTAACATAAGTCAGGATGGCCTTATCTTTCTGCTCGAGACTCTCGAATTCTCGACGCTTCAGTTCCACGATACTTTCATGGACATTGGATTCCCTGAACTTCCTCTTGAACTCTTCCCATGTAAACACCTTTTCAGCCGGATAAACGGCTACTATGTTATCCCACCATGATGCGGCGGGTCCACACAACAAGTGTGTTGCGTACCTGACCTTCTCAATGTCGTTGCATCCAACAGTATTGAGCTTTCGCTCAGTGTCCATCAACCAATCCTCCGCGTCCATAGGTTCGGGCGCGTATGCGAAGGATATTGGCTTAGTATTCTGGAAGTCCGACAAAGTGACTCCCTGATTATCTGGCCTCTCCACCCTGTTATGCTGAAGCAGCTCCTGAAAGAACTTATTTTGCTGCTCCATAGTCATACGTTGCCTTTCCTCCAACATTTGCATGTATTGGAGGAAGTTCTGCTGCATCATGGGTGGTGGTGGTGGAAACTGGTTTCTGGCTGCTTCAGCAGCCTCCTCCTTCTGCTTGGCCTCGCGCTCGAGGCGCTGTGCTTCACTCTCCTCACCCGTCGCTCCCGACATATCTCCCTAGTTCTGCAACACAAAGTGGTACTCATAGTTACTCCATGCGCAAGTTTTCTGAGCTCAACTTTGTGCACAGAACTAGTCACGCAATGAAAGAAGCAAATCCAAATCATACAAAACATATACCATGTATATACATACTTAAGTGGTTTTATTACAATACTCAGTGAAGATGTGAGTATGCAAACTCACTTATTGAAGTATATGTACAAATTTCTACAAATATTACACACTACAATACATGTGGTACTATTGTATTGTAGTCTCGCCTCCCATGGTGGTCTCTAGTCGTGCTTTACTCCCGGTACATCCCAGGCTTCCATCCGGTCGAACGTGTAGTCCTCCTGACAGAATCTGGAACATAGGGTCTTCCCGTCGGCTTGTAGTCGGAATCAGAGGATGATCCCAGGGAGAAATCTGTGTTCATGAACTGATTATTCAATACATCATAATCCACCCATCGGGTGTACTCCCCTGTGACTCCGCCATAGGTATTTCCACCATCAGTATCAGACTCAATCAGTATAGGATACTCCTCATAGTCTCCCCTATTATACTGATAGTTCTGGAACTGGGTTGTGGCATCCTCCTCCATCTGAGAATTACCTCTGACTGGATCGCTAGAGGTTCCTGTGTCTGACCCCCAACGCAAACCTGTTGAGTTCTCTATAGGAGTCTCGGAACACTGATGGTTTCCGGATTCCTCTCCGCCCTCATATCCTCCATGGGAACTACTAGGATAATACCTAGGTGTAATGGGTGTGGTTTGTTGTTCGGGATGGTCAATACTAATGTAATCACCAGCTGAATAAACTGGTGTGTGAACCTCTCCCTCCATTGGTTCTTTTCCCTTCGCCTCCTCCTTGGGCTCAGTGAACTCTTCTAACATTGTATCAATTGCCCCCGACAGATGTCGGTTCAACTGAAAGAACAATGACAGTAAGTTGCGGCTGTTATCCATGTACTTAGCGGCTTCTGCTGGTTTGCGTTTTGCAAGCTTGAAGTGGTTAAGCATAGGATCATCTTCCTCCTCCATATGAGGAATGTGTGCGAACTCGGAACTAATAAGCTCCTTCGTCTTATGTTCCCGAATATCAATGATGGCTCTCATTATGGCTATGTGGTAGGCTGTTTGGATAGTTCTAGCCTCACCTGTTGGCATCACTATACTCATTCCTAGGGATTCTGGAAGTCTTATTCCTACCCTACACTTCGCCAATACTGTACCGTCGTAGTACATGTATTTCATTACTTGGATCTGGGGATCGCACCCAAATTCAAGTAACATGGCTCGAAGAATATCCGCGAGTCCTCCATCATAGTCACTCAATGTTGATTCCATCACTTTCACGTTACATCCCGAACATGAACTTGCCATAGTTGGCTGTAGAATAGAAAGAATATAATATTAGTAATGATGCATCATAATAGAGATAATAAAGAATTATCGCACTAAAATATATGATTGTTTTATTCTCAAGTGAATATACACCATATTTTTAGAGAATTCTTTACTAATCCTATTTGACTCCTAACGTTATGTCCCATTTACTAGGTTCCAACCTAAGGTCAAAGCTTTTGCTCTGATACCAACTGTGATGACCCTGCATACCACTGCATGTTGTAGTATGCCAGTCGTTGATATAACATTCACGAAGTACCAATCCGCAAATATTACATCCCTCAGAGTAGTACAACAGAACATAGCAGGTCCATAACTCATTCATTTATTATTACAAGCAACATGTACATATCATCTCGGAGCTCCTCTTGGGACCTAAGAGGGATACTCCTGGGTTCGAGGCGAACCCAACTTAACTTACAATATAAAAGTCTTATTAGGTTATACATTTATTCCCCTCGAGCAGTTAAGTACTAAGAGTTCGTACTGCTCGGATACTACTATTACTTGGTCGGTCTAAACTTGCTCTCCTCCGGAACCCTCCCCGGTTCCGTAGACTATGAGGTAGTCTACACCTTCAACACCTCCAGAGAGGTCTGGTTCTTCATAGCCGATGACTTCGGCTCCTTCAGGGTCGTCGTTGTCCTCCTCCAGTCGATTCAGACAATCTAAGTAGGGGATTTAAGAGTGGTATGAGTACGAGCGTACTCAACAAGTTCATTATAGAAAATAGGTGTTTAATGCACTAGCTACGATATTAGACCAGAAAGTCTAATACCAATGCAGGTTTTGATAAACATTTCTTCAAGAGGTTGCTTTTATTCCAAAGAACTATGTCCGTCAGCCTTCACCGGTTTACTAGAACTTCATGGAGTTCCTTTCCGGCAGCGTTCGCAGTTCCAAATCCCGGAACAGGGAGTGACAGGTCACAATTCATTACACTCTGCAGAGGTGTGTTTCTTTACCCATAAGAGATCTTAACCTTGGTGCCAACCGGGCAGCTTTCCTGTCCACAGTTCCTTCGGTGTGAGGCCCGGTATAAGGTCTAGCCAATCATGTTCCTCCGCTACCTCGCACACCCACCCGTTGTTGCAAATCAACCTTGGGTCCTCGCCGGGCTATACCACTAGGATATCTTCCGACCTCGACAACTACCAGGTCGCAACCATGGTACTTTGCCGGCCAATGCAACCCATCATAGACCACATTACCGTGGGGAATTAGAATGGGATCCCCACCCCACCGCTTGTCCCTCGAGATCAAGTGTCTATGGTAAGCGCATCCGTTGATGTACGAGAGGTGGAAACACTTTTGACTACTCCGTCCCACTCCGGATCTTATTGTTAACACACTACAAGAAAAGTTGCCACGGCCGACGAAGTTGAAGTCGCGCCGTGGTTGCTAGTGCACCATGGCCGACGATTTTTGGTCTCTCCGTTGTGCATGTCAAAACGTTTTTTTCTCGTTTTTGAGGCCACCTAGCCCGACGAAAACGGCCAAAACGTCGCGTATGGTGTCCCGGGACGTGGTGCATCTCGAATTCTCGGGTTCGCCGGCCGAGTCAACGCAAATCCGCACCGCCGAGGGATGTAGGGCCTAGATGGCAGCCTCTTCGGCATTGTTTTTTTTCTCGATCGTGCCATCTCGTTCAACGCTCTCCGATCGAGCCGTTTACGATGCAGGATCATGGGTCCCGCATGTCATCCTCTATGAACCAAAATTCTTTCTATTCTTGGATTTTTTTGACCCCTGATTTCTGGCTACTTCCTTTTTCTTTTGATCCCTTGCCGCCTTGGAAACGTTGAGACCGCTGCTGCTAATTGGTTCCCGCATGTCATCCTCTATGAGCAATCAACTTTCTTTTCTTGGAGTTTTTTTTGGCACCTCATATTTGGTCACTTGCCTTTTTCTTTCGATCCCGTGCAGCCTCTCAAACGGTGATACCGCTGCTGCTAAATGGGACCCGCATGTCATCCTCTATGTACAATCAAGTTTCTTTTCTTGAATTATTTTTGGCTCCTGATATTTGGTCACTTGCCTTTTTCTTTCGATCTCATGCCACGTTTGAAACGTTGAGGACCCTGCTCGCTCATGGGACCCGCATGTCATCCGCTATGTGCTATAAAAGTTTATTTTCTTGGATTTGTTTTCACCCTATGATTTTTGGCTATTTCCTTTTTCTTTTGATCCCCTGCCACCTTGGAAACGTTGAGTAAGCTGCTGACTCATGGGACCCGCATGTCATCCTCTATGTACATTCAACTTTGTTTTTCTTTTGATCTCAAGCCGCATTTGAAACGTTGAGACCGCTGCTGCTAATTGGGACCCGCATGGCATCCTCTATGTACAATAAAGTTTTTTTCTTGGATTATCTTTGGCTCCTGATATTTTGTCACTTGCCTTTTTCTTTCGATCTCATGCCGCCTTTGAAACGTTGAGTAAGCTGCTGGCTCATGGGTCCCGCATGTCATCCTCTACGAACAATAAAAGTTTCCTTTCTTAAAAGTTCCCTTTCTTGGAGTTATTTTTGCCTTTTTCTTTTGATCTCCTGCCCCCTTTGAAACGACGAGGACGCTGTTGGCAGGTCGGTCCCACATGTCATCCTCTGTGAACAATAAAAGTTTCCTTTGATGGATTTATTTTGAACCCCTAATTAATTTCTGGGTATTTCCTTTTTTTCTTTTGATCCCCTGCCGCCTTGGAATCGTTCAGGATGCTGCCGCCTCATGGGTCCCGCATGTCATCCTCTCAGAACGGAAAATATTTCTTTTCTTGGATTTTTTTACCAACTGATTTTTGGCTTATTTTTTCTTTCGATCTCCTGCCGCCTTTAAAACGTTGTCGACGCTGCTGGCTCACGGGTCCCACATGTCAGCCTCTCAGAACGAAAATGTTTCTTTTCTTGGATTTTTTACCAACAGATTTTTGGTTTATTTTTTCTTTTCATCCCCTGCCGCCTTTAAAACGTTGACGACGCTGCTGGCTCATGAGTCCCCGATGTCAGCCTCTCCGTACAAGAAACATGTGATATCTTGATTATTTTGCAAACAATAAACAGTGTATTGCGCTCCGAGCTATTGCAAATGGATAAATTAAATATTTATTTTTACATAAACAAACTTATATATTGAATCTCCTTGTTTTTTGTTTTTGCGAAGCATAGGACTTTCCTGTTTTTTTAGAAAAATACGAACTTTCCTGTTTTGGAGTGGGTTGAAATTGTACGAGTCAAAAGGCCCATCAGGATAGTTCGAAGGCCCAGATGTCCAGATGCAGCCCAATTGAAATCTTTCTTTTCCATGATTTTTTTCACTCCCTGATTTCTGGCTACTTCATTTTTCTTTTGGTCCTGTGCCGCCTTGGAAACGTTGAGACCGCTGCTGCAAAATGGGACCCGCATGTCATCCTCTATGTACAATCAAATTTCTTTTCTTGGATTATTTTTGGCTCCTGATATTTGGTCACTTGCCTTTTTCTTTCGATCTCATACCACGTTTGAAACGTTGATGAACCTGCTGGCTCATGGGACCCGCATGTCATCTCTATGTACTATAAAAGTTCATTTTCTTTGTTTTTTTTCACCCTCTGATTTTTGGCTATTTCCTTTTTCTTTTGATCCCCTGCCGCCTTGGAAACGTTGAGTAAGCTGCTGGCTCATGGGATCCGCATGTCATCCTCTATGTCCATCAACTTTATTTTCTTGGATTTTTTTGACCCCCTAATTTCTGGCTACTCTCTTTTTCTTTTGATCACAAGCCGCATTTGAAACGTTGGGACCGCTGCTGCAAAATGCGACCCGCATGTCATCCTCTATGTAAATAAAGTTTCTTTTCTTGGATTATCTTTGGCTCCTGATATTTTGTCACTTGCCTTTTTCTTTCGATCTGATGCCGCCTTTGAAACGTTAAGTAAGCTGCTGGCTCATGGGTCCCGCATGTCATCCTCTACGAACAATAAAAGTTTCCTTTCTTGGAGTTATTTTTTACCCCTAATTTCTGGCTATTTGCCTTTTTCTTTTGATCTCCTGCCCCCTTTGAAACGATGAGGACGTTGTTGGCGGTGTCGGTCCCACATGTCATCCTCTATGAACAATAAAACTTTCCTTTGATGGATTTATTTTGAACCCCTAATTAATTTCTCGGATATTTCCTTTTTTCTTTTGATCCCCTGCCGCCTTGGAATCGTTGAGGATGCTGCTGCCTCATGGGTCCCGCATGTCATCCTCTCATAACGGTAAATGTTTATTTTCTTGGATTTTGAATACCAAATGATTTTTGGCTTATTTTTTCTTTCGATCTCCTGCCACCTTTAAAACGTTGAGGACGCTGCTGGCTCACGGGTCCCACATGTCAGCCTCTAACATTAAACGCTGAGGATGCTGCTACCTCATGGGTCCCGCATGTTATCCTCTCAGAACGAAAATGTTTCTTTTCTTGGATTTTGTACCAACAGATTTGTGGTTTATTTTTTATTTCCATCCCTGCCGCCTTTAAAGTGTTGACGACGCTGCTGGCGCATGGGTCCCCGATGTCAGCCTCCCAGTATAAGAAACATGTGATATCTTGATTATTTTGCAGACAATAAACAGTGTATTTTGCTCTGAGCTATTGCAAAGGGATAAATTAAATCTTTATTTTTACATAAACAAACTTATATGTTGAATCTCCTTGTTTTTTTTTGTTTTTGCGAGGCATAGGACTTTCCTGTTTTGGAATGGGCTGAAATTGTACGAATCAAAAGGCGTCCAACGGGATAGTTTGAAGGCCCAGATGGCCAGAAGCAGCCCAATTGAAATATTCCTTTTCTTGGATTTTTTGACACCCTTATTTCTGGCTACTTCCTTTTTCTTTTGGTCATGTGCCGCCTTGGAAACATTGAGACCGCTGCTGCAAAATGGGACCCGCATGTCATCCTCTATGTACAATAGAAGTTTCTTTTCTTGGATTATTTTTGGCTCCTGATATTTGGCACTTGTCTTTTTCTTTCGATCTAATGTCGACTTTGAAACGTTCAGACCGGTGCTGCAAAATGGGACCCGCATGTCATTCTCTATGCACAATAAAATTTCTTTTCTTGGATTATTTTTGGCTCCTGATATTTGGTCACTTTCCTTTTCCTTTCGATCTCATGCCGCCTTTGAAACGTTGAGGAAGCTGCTGGCTCATGGGTCCCGCATGTCATACTCTATGAACAATAAAAGTGTCCTTCATTGGATTTATTTGTTACCCCTAATTTCTGGCTATTTGCCGTTTTCTTTTGATCCCCTGCCCCCTTTGAAACGATGAGGACGCTATTGGCAGGTCGGTCCCACATCCTCTATGAACAATAAAAGTTTCCTATGATGGATTTATTTTTGACCCCTTTTGATCCCCTGCCGCCTTGGAATCGTTGAGGATGCTGCTACCTCATGGGTCCCGCATGTCAGCCTCTCAGAACGGTAAATGTTTCTTTTGTTGGATTTTTTTACCAACTGATTTTTGGCCTTTGTCTTTCGATCTCCTGCCGCCTTTAACACGTTGGGGACGCTCAGGGGTCCCACATGTTAGCCTCTATGAACAATAAACCTTTACTTTGTTTGATTTATTATTGACCCGTAATTTCTTGGTATTTGCCTTTTTCTTTCGATCTCATGCCGCCTCTGAAACGTTGAGACGCCGCCGGCTCATGGGTCCCCGTCGGCCTCTATGAACAAGTAAAAGTTTCCTTTGTTTGATTTATTTTTGACCCTAATTACCGGCTATTTGCCTTTTTTATCCCCCCGCCTTTGAAACTAAGAGGACGCCGCTGGCCCATGGGTCCCACATCTCAGCCTCTCTGAACGATAAACCTTTCCTTTCTTTTTTTTCGATCCCGTGCCGCCTTGGAAACGGTGAGACCGCTCCTGCAAAATGGGACCCATATGTCATCCTCTATGTACAATAAAAGTTTCTTTCCTTGGATTATTTTTGGCACCTGATATATGGTCACTTGCCTTTTTTTCGATCCCCTGCCGCATTTGAAACGTTGAGGACGCTGCTGGCTCGTGGGTCCCACATGTCAGCCTCTATGAACAATAAACATTTCATTTCTTGGATTTATTTTTGACCGCTGATTTCTAGCAACTTTGCTTTTTCTTTCGATCCCCTGCCGCCTTTGTTAAAGTTGAGGACGCTGCTGCAAAATGCGTCCCACATGTCAGCTTCTCTGTACGATAATTGTTTCCTTTCTTGGATGTTTTTCCACGGCTGGCCGATGGGTCCACGATGTCAGCCTCTATGTACAAGAAATATGTGATTTCTCGATATGTTTGTCTTTACCTTCAAATGTTGAGGGACGCTACTGGCAAATGGGTCCTGCTCTAGCATTCTCAACTGAAGGAAAAACTGAAATATTGCTTATTCATTTGTTTTTTCGTACTCCATGCACCTAATCCATACTAATTGTTGATCCGGGTTTTAGTTCAACTTAATTAGTTCAAATTTGATCTACGAGGAAGTATGTAATATATTTTGGGTTCACAACACTACACTTGTTAACAACAATCTGATGAAGAGGTTTGTCATTTTTTTAAACTACAAATACACTCTAAGATCTTGCAAACTGATAGAATAAATCTTGGAACTTTAAATAATTTATGAAAATTTTGAAATCGACTATATGAATATATCAAAATATAGAGCCCATGTAGATGCGCATACTGGCTATGCGCATTTAAAAAGAATCATAATCATAATTGATACGAAATAAAAATAACTTTATATGTAGAATCTCGGTTTCTTGAGGGCCAATCATAGGATCTCCGTGTTTAAATTAGGAAGGGCCCCAATGGCATGAGTCGGAGGCCCATTAAATGTTTTTGGATTGTTATCAGCGAAGTAAGCAGGCTGACAGCAATCACCATGTACATGGCCGGCGGCAGCCAAGAAGTACAAACAATTGGCCCATGCAGGGAAGGTAGTACTTTTTTTTATTGGGAAGGTTGTCTGGGCTAACCCAAAAAAAAGTGGTGCTACATGGGGTAGCACTTGAACCCGGAATGAGACCATGAACAGTACATATGCTACATGCTACAGTACTTAGTTCTTAGCTATCTATTTTCGATCCAACGTCCAAATCTACAAGTCAACCAACTGTTCATCTGTGCTTGAACCCATGATCGTTGCTGAGGGTTGCCTATTTGCGCATAATATGTTTTGTCAGCGGGCACTTCACTAGTTTGTGCAAAACATATCCAGCGCAGGATTCGAAAAAACATCACGTTTTTTTCTTTACGGAAACAACAGAACATCTCATGTTCATCACAATCCAGCCAACATAAGCACATAATAATTAATAGTACAACTAGAGAGTTCTACATATAAATAAGGTTTGTCAAGCTTCATGCACTAGCCAACGCAACCAAAAGTCCGAACTGATGGAAAGGGCTAGGCAATCCACTTATACATCTCAACACCCCTCCTCACGTGTGACCGGAAGAAGGGAAGAGGTCAACACAAGGAGACTCTCAAGAGGCATATACGTGGACTCCGAGGAGGGCAACGGAGGGCAGCACCAATTTTTAGGATAAATTACGAAAGCCAGGTCTCGAACTCGAGACCCTGGGCTCTGATACCATGCCAAGCTTCATACACAAGCCAACGCAACCAAAAGTCCGAACTAATGGAAAGGGCTAGGCAATCCACTTATACATATCAACATCCCCCCCTCACATGTGACCACAATCCAGTAATGGTACCATCATGTTCACCACAATACATCATTATACTATTATAGACCAGCTCTCTACAGAACATTTGTAAGACAACTTAATACAGCTGTGATTCATTTTGTTGCCCCAGCGATGGGTGATAACCTGAACACCATATAACCTTCTCACAGCAATTGTAACCAAATATGAGCACCTGCAATGATTTGGTGTCAATCTTCTTGAAGGTCAGGAGGTATCCTACCTTCAAGTCATGTGCTTTGACAAACTCTGGCCATCCTGCGTCCATTAAAACATTGCCATCTTGTTGCTTCAGGTCCACAATCCAGGTGCATGCAGTGGACATCTTCAGAGTTGATGGACTCTGGACACCCACCGTAAAACCAGGGTAGAACACGACTGGGGATGGTAATCACCTCTAACTCCGATGTACATAGTACCTTGCGTAAGCCGTCAGCGGTATTCTCCTCATCGACGCGCCTAAACACCTTGCACACCGGGGCTGGCTCTACCGATGTCTCCTTCCATGATAAGCTCTCTCCAAGCTTGAGCTTCTTGTTTGAACACTGCAAAAAAGAGGCCTCAATTAGATAATGCCTCTAGCTTCTGACCGTAATTCCAAGCAAATGCATAATCAAAGGCACCTAGCAAAGTCAGTGGATCATTGTTCTTATCGAACACACAGTCTGAACAATAAGCTTCTGAATCTAGCTAGGCTGATATGTACAACCTTGTATCATCAAATTATTCAGCATAGTGTATCATTGTATCGCGGAAGCCAAATCGATATAAATAGTAGCTATGAGAATAGAAATCAAGCTAGCATGAGCCATGCATGCTTGCTGGCTAGGTCTAGCATCAGAGTAATGCATCTGCAGTTCATCATCCGCCAGTACAGATCGACCAAGCAAACAAAAAAAATCAGCGTCGGCCTAAAGAGTCCATAAGCCAGACATGCATGCTCGGTGTCCTCATATGTGATTATCGGCCGTGGATTGACCAATATCATATTTGAACGATTATTATTGCACACATTAGTTCTAGTCCCAACCTAGCTAGCATGCGTGCATGTGTAGCCCGAGTCTTTACCAGAGGATTAATATATACACCGGATGAGAGAAATAGTCTATATCAAACAATGCTAAGCAACCGGCAATACAGCTTAGATATAATAAAGATGTGACCGGCAACCCTAGTGATTCGGGGGAAACATACCGCCATTGCAGCCATGGACCGAGAGAATCGGGGATGCCGCGCCGCCTTAGTGGAGTTTTTAGGTGCGACGTCGCCGCATCCGTAGAGGACGGAGTCCAAGCCGCGTAGTCCGAGCGGCGGTGGACGCCGGTGGTGTAGGGAGAGGACTCAGGGGAGATGGACGGCGAGGGATCTGGGGAGATCTGAACATGAGGGGGCTGTGAGAAACTGAGAATGATACATCAGCAAGGGAATAAATGCGCGTGTCCCCCCGGTCAAAAAAATGCGCGTTTCTTGGAGGAACGAAGCCAGGTACGCAGGAATCCACACATAAAACTTCACCCGGCGGGTCACTGGGCTTTATCAGTATCTGGTGGGGCCCGGACCTACATACCAGTGAGACAGGTCGTGTGGGTTATGATCCGATCACTGTGTACACAGAAATTGCATTCAGAGCTCAGGGCCTCAGGCTACGTTGTACTATACAGTATATCCATTTATTTTGGTAAAATGAAAACGATACTCCATCTGATCCTCATTACTTGATGATAAAATGGATGTCTCTACAACTAATATGTGTCTAGATACATCTATATGAGAGCGTCTGTGTTTGTACTGTGTATCTCAAAAAAATGGATCGGAGGGAGCATTAAGAGGTGTCAAAAAAAATGCAAACAAACATGGATGTAAGCAGTTGAGTATTAAACCAGTGCGTAAAATACCTTTATATCTTGACCATGTAAAAATAAATATGAGAAGTTTTTGGGGTTTGACCATCTGCACTTGTGTTCGCTACAATCAGATCAAAAAAATTGGTCACTTTTACACTTTCTAAAATAAAATAAAATGTATTTTTCCCTAAGATTTTACAAGCTCGTACAAGATAGCATTGACTACATACGGGATATATCACATTTACACTTACAAATCTCTGAATATCTTTCTATTCTTAATAGGTGATCCCATTTTCCTGCACATGCAAGGTATCCACATCATGCATCCTTGAGCAATCCTAAACTGCCATGTGTCATTAAATCTGCCACCTAATCTTTTATATCTCTAAATAGAAGACCCGTCCACGTCACCCTTTTTGTTTGCCTCGTCCTCGCACACGCTGGTGCAGCGTCACCCGCCTCGCTTCGTTGTACCTGGCCTGGCCGAGCTACGTGGGCTGATGGATTTTCGTTTGTGGGCTCGCGCAACCATGCGGCTGGCCTTTCGTAGTCGAAAAAGAAACGTCCTAGGCTCTTTAATCACCCAGCCACGAAATTCTCAAAAAAAAAAAACCAGCCACGATGCATGGCCTCCCTGATAACGTCCTCTCTGGCCACGACCGAAGGTCTCCTCGCAACAAATGCTCATGAAGTCCTTTGATGTGCCCCGGCATTCATCTGGTAGAAACCGCTCGGTTCAACTCAATGTTAAAAGAATGCTCGCGTCGCCATTTCTGCCACCAGTCTCCACTCTGCCATGGCCTCTCACAATTTGCATTCTCGCTTTTACTTTTCAATCCCCCTGACATATGTTTTTCGATTTGACATGTTGTGCTCTGACCGGCCGGGCTCGAAATCTGCTCGGCAATTTGCTCATCTGTGTCTGATTGGATTGGATTGTGCTCCTCTGTGAAGCCCCTTCGAATTGATTGTATTATCCGTTCTCGCGACCCTCCTCTGATTGGCATCTGAACAGACCAGTGAGCCGCCCCTTCTATTCTCCATCTTCTGCATGCCACCTCTCTCCGCTGTCTGTATGCCGTCTCCATTCGTGAGGTAATTTTGATTAGTCGGACTCCTCCATTTAAAATATAATTTACTGAATGGTTTTCCAGCCCCACGTTCATCGCTTGATTCGTGTTTATTGGCTACTGGTGCCGCACGTCCTAGACATGACGGATCTGGTGTTGCCGTCGTGACCTGCCTCACATTCCTCTGCAGTATAAGGTTAGCCTAGAACTCAAGATTCTCTCAATCCCAATCCTCCTATGTTGTCTTTCTGGGTAACCACCGCAATTATATGGCTGCCCTGTTATTATTTTTCCATGTCTCTTGAGTATTTTCATATACCTTTGCACTTCCTTCTGATTGAAACTCGAAGTTAGCTATGCAAAAAGATCATTATATGCTCGGTGAGTTGCAGGATTATTTGTTTTCAGCAACGAAACTTTGCACCAGCAACAAAACTACCTTATTGTATTTGATATTCATGGTCCAGTTTTAGTCTTTCTACATTTAAATTGCGATGAACAGGAATCTCAGGGCACATTCAGTAAGCATGTTCACCTTGGTTGCATGTTATCAAAAAAAATTGCAGGTTTAAACCATGTTGAAGGTTGCATGTTATCCAAAAGACATGGCACTACACCATAAGATCTGATACATTTTTACAGGCTTACATGCACTATGACAATTGTTATACGTACCATATTCTTCTACATCTGCAGCAACATCGATCCCTTGAGATTCAACAAGAAAAAAGGTTATATGCCAATTGTTATACGTACCATATTCTTCTACATCTGCAGCAACAACATCAATTTATTTGATGTTAGACTGTTTATTCTATGTGTGTTTTCACCAAGCTCTTCACATTGCTTATTCTCAAACCCTAGGTATTCTTGAGAAGTATGCATACCGTGTGATATTTTTTCGTGACCACACAAGCCCCATCCTAAAAATTATTCCATCGAGACTAACAACTATATAGACTGATGTGCGTATGAAAGTTAAGCCTCTTTTTTGAATTCTCTAGATGGCATAGGGAAAACTGATTCAGATGATATATGTTGATGCTCTGACTTTAAACTTGACTTTGAGTGCAAAAGTGGCAGTGGATAAATAATATTCAGTTCCAACGAATATATCATCAACGGACAATGCAAAATGGTGTATTTTTCCACTACAAGTTCATATTTGAATGTATCTTATTATTCACATCTTGCATATTCTTTGTATGTATATGAAGTGTTGTAAGGCATAATTTTTCTCTGGACAAAATCTACATCGTCAATAAACATTGAATATGAATTCCACTTAAAACTACTAATATCTTCTGGCTGATCTCTTTATTTTCCTTCTACACATATGGAAAAGTATACCTCTGATCACCAATTGTGCAATTGAGTAACACTGTGTCATTTGATATTCAACCACTTTTGTAATAACTTATCGTCTAGACATGATATTTTTCGTATTGTGTTGTTTCTCGAGCTGATATGTCATGTTTGTGCTTTCATCATGGTGTTCATGGCATGTCCAGTAGTTTGTCAAACTTCCATAGGTAAATTCATAATGTTTGGTGATTCATATCGAATATAGTTTCAGTTGAGAAGTGGGAGACCAGTAAATATAATAGGAACCCATTTGGGAGTTTGTTACAAATGTAAGTTAAGTCCATAACTTCCGCAATGTCAGATTTCAGCTATTTAATTTATTTCTAAGTGATGTTATGGGATGGTAACATTTTTTGTTTCTTCAATTATTATTGTTGCAAAAAATATGTTTAGCCTGCCAATGTCCCACGGCAACGGACCTCAAGTTATTCTTACAATATAAGTGTTGCTTCGAGATAGCACAACAAATTCCCGCAGCAACGCGCGTGGTATCATCTAGTTTCAAAATGTTGAGCTCCATGTAGCTAGGTATAATACAAATCATCAGACCGCACATTGAAACTACCGCAGCATATCACAGTAAATTAAAGTAAAATAAAACATGTCTAACATATACTATATTAGCTAATTAACAAAGTCTCATCACAGTGTATCTGATCCCCAGTTCAGCTTAATAAAAAAACCAAGTTCAGCATGAACATCAGCAGGGCACTACCCCAGGTCCAAAAGCAGCATCTAGTTAATTCAATAAAATATTGAGGTGTTTCTGATCCCCTCTTTCTAAAAGCACTGCAGATCATACATGCAACTAAGGGTGATCAGCACAAAATATTACCCTCTGGGTGGAGGTGTTACAGTCATAGATCAACACATTCATCAAGGAAGTGTCTTTCACCTCGAAGACGAGAAGGTCATCGAGCTGCAGTTCGTGCTCCTCTGCAAACCCGAACCAACCGTCCTTCAAGACCAGTTCACCCTGGTACTCATCGATGTGCACATACAAGGCGCAGCCTACGCTGGTCTTGAGCTTGATAGGCCTGGGAAGAATCCCTTTCAGACATTGCTTGAATTCTCTGGGGATGACCAACATATACATGTCATCGTTGCCGTCCAGTTGCACATAGAAGCGCGAGGGCTGAGGAGGGTCCGCCGAGTGACCAACCCGTTTAGGGCGGCCTTTCCCTCGCCCTTTCAATATACAACGTTGAATTGCTGCATCACGCCTGCCCGTCACCTTTGGCTTTTTGGCTAGTGAATTTCTTTGAATTCTCAACTCGGGGGTGCAGAGGACATGTACAATCGACAGTCCTAAGACCTAGTTGCTCATTGACGTTGGAGCGAGTTTGCTTCTGCATCTAGTTAAGCACGGTATATATCAATCAACAGCAAATAAATCAGAACGTAACATACATGGAGAAAATGCATCTAACTATCTCTTTAATTAGTTTGCACAAAATCTAGCAGCAGCAAGACAATTTGATTTTACAGGTACTGAGCAAGCTTTCAGACTTTCTGAAACAGGTAACATGGAGCATATATTTGTATGTTCAGACTGTGAAACTCTACTCTGTGATGGATACTATTACTTAACATCTTTTTTTGCCAGAACTAGTACTTAACATCTACTGTTTCTCGTCATTAAAAAACATTTGCAGAAGAATACTACTACGGTTTCCCATCATTAAAGAAAAAAAGAACTTGTTTAAAACCCCAACTATCATTGGCTACTTACTCCTACATCCTAGTGAGTTCAGGACAACTTACAGCCACTTTTGGTGGTGCCGCCACCAAAGAAGACCGTGCCACGGGGGTTGGGGTCGGCGCAGCCGGAGAAGCTGGTGCCGCCGCCAGGGAAATCAGTGGCGAGCCAGATGGTGCTTCCAGCGGAGAAGAAAGTACCGCGAGAGATGGAACCGACGCTGCCAAAGGGTAAGAAACGGATGTACTCGTAGATCCTTCTCTAGTCACGATCTGGATAGAAGAGACTGGACGTCCATCAAGCTGCTGGAGGATGCGGTGGATCAAATCGGCTGAGTTCAGGAAATATCGGCGATGTTCATCTGTGTCGGCGGCCGTTACCGCCAGGCAGCTGCCGGTGGAGGGAGGAGGCGAGCCGTTCATGGCAGTCATTAGTGTAAAAGAGGTGAAGTAGGTGGGAGAGATAGAGGGTTCGGGACTGAAGTAATTGTAGTCTGCTCTCTCTTTTTTACAAGCATGCGTCCTCAGGCAGATTTTTTTTAGATGCGTACTCAGGCTGCTTTGTCAAACCAGGGCCTCAATGAAGCCCAGTTAACTATTTCTCCGCTAAAAGCGCGCTATAGCATATCTAGAGGGTCCACGCTTAGTAATTTTGCTCGCTGAGGCGCTATTTGCGAAACAGCATGCTATATCGCCCTAAAACTTCATAGTGTTAGCGCGCTATTTTTTTCAGGCAAGTTGCTTTCACTTTTTCGTGGTGATGAACTACAATCTGTTGGTTCCACTTCTAAGTCAGAAGATAATATCGCTAATGCTAATACTACCTCCGTCCCAAGAAATAAGGCGCACGCGTATTCCAAGACGAACTTTGACCATAAAAATTAAGCAACAAAATCTTGGTTATATTATATGTAATTAGTATCGTTGGATTCGTATTGAAAAACGCTTTCTAATGATGTGAATTTCATACAAACAATCTTTATATATTTAAAGTAATTCTTAGTCAAACGAAAAACACGTAAAACGAGGACGCCTTATTCCTTGAATCGGAGATAGTATGTTTTAATAAATAATTTATACTATATTGTTGCCTTGTGAAATGTTGATGTTAGCCTTCTAAAATACTTGAGATCTATTTCTATATGTGGTTATGTATGTATGATTGTAACAGACCAACTTTGCTAATTAAATAAATGAAGGTTTGTTCATAAGCATGCATGCATTTGCATTCAATTTGAGAAAATTTGCACTAAAATTGTGTTCAAACAAAGTTGCAAATGTTGTGTTTTGGTCTCACAAAAGTTTGGTGCAAAAAGCCCCTCAAAATTTTGGGTCAAAATACCCTAAAAATACCAAAATCCTTCACTTGTTTTTATTTTCCGGAAAAATCACTAAAATCCGGGGGTTTTACGCAAAACCCCCTTTCTTCTTCGTCTCACGGAAGCAGCTTGGTGGCGCACGCGCGGCCGCCCGATGGCGCCGGCTGCCACGATAGCTGCGTCAAGCCTCGCCGCCCCGGCGGCCTATAACGTCCGCGCCGCCCGCCGGAGCAAACCCTAGCACGCCCAGTTCTTCCCCCTCCTCTTCTCTGAGCCGCGCGGCCAAACCCTAGCCCCGGCCAACCTCGCCGTCGCCGCCGTTTGGCGCCTCCCCGCGCCTAGCCGACACCGCCAGGAGCTCCGCCTCGACGCCCTCTTCCTCCTCTGCCAGCCAGCGCACGCCGGGGAGCCCTCACTCGCGCCAATCGGGAGGAGCCCGAGCCGCACGCCTCCGCCGTTCGCCGGCGTTCCCGGCCACCTCCGGCGACGCCGTCTTCACCGGCGTGCTCAGGGTGAGCAGACGGTCCTCCCCGTGCCCCTGGTTCCCCCTCTCTCGCCCTCTAGCGCCACCTCCACGCGGGCCTGCAAGCCCCGCCGTCGGACGTCGTCGGCGGCGGCGTTCCGGCGACAATTAGCGGGGGGCGCCGCTACCAAATGGCTCGTCGCGTCGAGCTGCGTCGAATGCCCCCACGCGCGCGCCCTAATTTGGCCTCAATCAGCCGATTGATGCTCCACCTGCGAGCTCAAGGTCGTGCTGACGTCATCATGACGTCAGCATGACGCAATAAATCATTTTCTAATTCTGTTTAATTCCAGTAATTGTTTATTAATTCATATTAATTCAGAAAATGATGAATTTATATATCAAATTGATCAGAAAAATATTTCCTATTCGTTTATACATGTTTCATCCATGATTGAACCCATTAAATGTGGAGCTTAGTAGAAAACCCTAATACAACCCTCTCATATGGCGGTGTCCGATGCCGACACCCCTTTAATTTGACGATGCACCTAGGGTTTCTCAATTCCGTTAATATGACATGTCATTCATATTGTATGCGCATTGCATTATGCCATGTCGTGAATGTTTGTTTCCCTTTCCGGTATTTGGTTCTTCGCGATAGGATACGAGCCGGAGTCAGACGTCAACGCCACCAGAAGAACGGTACTCATCCGTCGAGGGACAAGGCAAGCCCTAACCTGGTTCATCTATGATTTCGAAATGCTTTTATCTGTGGTTCCTACATATCGCATACGATTCAAGCTGTCTTTTATCGGTAGATAGAGTTACCCTATCTATTGCATGTCCGACCTTTGTAGCCTCGATACCACTGATCCACTTGCTCCTAGCATAACTAGGTTTGGCATGTGTGCGTCGCGAGAGCCTTTATCTCTTATGCTTAGCCATGCTTAGTTTGTTACGATACTACTCCGGTCTTCGGATCTGGAGCCTTACAATGAAATGAATCTAGCATGACGGGTTGACGTGGTGAGTATAGAGATGATGATGATAAACATGATTAAAGGCTCGGACGAGAGGCCACATTGGGATGTGGTGGGTTGTTTCGTTTCTGCCGACCCTAGGAACCGAGTTCTCGCCTCTTGAACCAAGACCGAGCGTACAACCACACGAGGCCCTATTATGGTACCCTCTCGACTCACTAACTTGCCTAGTAGATTCCATGAGTCACATAGTTTGCGCGTTACCTGGTCATATGCATTGCATTTTGCTTGGGGGTTAAAGGTACATAACGAGCGAGGTAAGTGTGGTCGTGGTGGTGCGGGGTTGCGGCCTGCAGGGAAACCCACCTCGGCTCACATCGTTAAGGACCGACTTCGAGACTTGACCCGTTACGGCGGAATAATCCTTAGCGCGTGACTCATGGTCTCGGCGACTGACAAGGTAAAGGTCGTGGTCGACCACCCTCTGCCGGCTCTCCAAGGAAGAGAGCTAATATATGTTGGCATTAAGAGTCGGTTGGCACGTGTGGGTAAAGTTGTGCACCCCTGCAGTGGTTATGAATCTTTTCGAAAAGCCGTGTCCACGGTTACGGACGACTTGGGAACGGACGTGGAGATCATAGAGAACATGAACCTAATCGTAAAACTTGGCAACCAATGTGTGCTTACGGACACCTTCTTCGGGTGTTGAGGGGTGATCGAGGGATAGTGGTTCGAGATGATGAAGATTGGTGGATACAACATGATGATCAATAGAGATAGAGATGTCGCTCTCTTATCCCCTTTCAAAGGTTACGAGTAGTCGAGCTTCTCTTCTCTCTCATCTTACAAAGGAAAAGCGGCTTTACGCAAAAGAAGATCTACCGGAAAGCCCGCATACCCGCTTTGCTAAAAGGTTGTACTAAGTCTTGCTGAGTCCACTGTACTCAGCTTTGCATGCTTTTGTTTCGGATGAAGTTGCTGCAGCCGAAGGTAGTTTCTACGTTAACATCGATGGTTAGTTTGGAGTTCCCAGGCGGCGACTGCGACTTATGGGCTGGGACGTCGCTTTATGTTATGGCTTCTTAAGCCCTTTGCTATCTTGTTATTTAGAATAACATAATTTGCTTCCGTTGCTTGTTGAATGTTGGGTCGGTGACCTCTGCGTGTAATAATTTGGATCTTACTGCGTTAAGAGTTGTAATATATTCTTTTGAGTCGTAGAGTCAGCTGTTGTGTTACCGATTCTCTCACTTGTAGTCTCTCGAGCTCAAGGTTAGGCTTATGTCGGACGAAGATCTGGTATTTGTCTAACCCTGATCCCGGGGGTGCCACAGGTTTTGGTATCAGAGGAGGACTGCCTGTAGGAAACCCTTGTTCACTGGTCGATGTTGAGTCTAGTGGTTGCGAAAACTATTTGAAAGCTAAAGATTATTTGCAAAACTCTGAATAGGATTCTTTTTACTCCTTACCTGGTGTCACTCTAATGCTGAGTCATCTTACCTGGTTTTGATTGGAAAAAGGTTTCACTTCTTTCCTATCAATTCAAATCTCTAGGATACACGGGTTTGGGTTATTTTTCTCCAGTACTCCGTATCTGGTTGCTTGTCTCAGAGTTTCCAGAATGCCTCAGTTCATCTGAAGCATTGTCCCTTTATTCTTGCTTCGGGTTCTTAGCATCCAATTGTTGGTCTTTATGTGACATGGTGATGATATGTCATCTTCGCATTCCATCTTCATGGTTTGTGAGTCGGTTAGTAGTGTGTACATTTTGTATGCTTGTTTAACTACTATGATCGATACGATGATATATCTTCATATCACATGTCTTGTCCTTTAGCATGCTCATTGCATTCGGTACATGCTATCCTTCATTTGAATCCTTCCGGTGAATCTGTGTCTCATGGTTTTTGTTTTCTCCTCAGGATGTCAGGCGGTACTAGAAGTGGTGCTGGCCGTGGTCGTGGCCGTGTTCATGGCCGTGGCAATGGCCGTGGAGATGTTCATGAGGAGAATGTTGAACTTCCTCCTCCTCCTTCTATGGTCCAACTTATGGCCATGTACGAAGCCAATCGTGCGACAACATAAGGCTCCTTGAAAGGATTGAGCGTAACACGGCTCGGCGTCATGAGGAACAAGTGGGGATCCGAAGCTTCATCCGCCTCACCCCACCGGTGTTCAGCTATTCCATCGAGCCACTTGATGCGACTACGGCTCCGTACCATCGAGCGCAAGCTTGAGGTTGCCCACGCTGCTCAAGCAGATTGGGTGAACTTTGCCACCTACCATCTTGAAGGAGCTGCTGGTTCATGGTGGGAAAATTTCTGTTGATGCGGCCTGCCGGTCATGTCGAAACTTGGCCGGAGTTCAAAGCTGCCTTCCGTGCATATCATATCCCGGAGGGTCGATGGACGAGAAAAGAGAAGAGTTTACGAAGGCGACGCAGGGCAGTGGTTCTATCTGTGACTACCAAGGTAATTTCTATCGCCTTGCGTGCTATGCTCCTGAAGAAACTTCCACTGATGCCAAGAAGCAAGCCTTGTTCCGCAAGGGACTTGATCCGGAGCTTCGTCGAGATCTTCATCTCCTGGACTTCCCAACCTGCCAAGATCTTGTCAACAAGGCTATGAAGGCAGAAAGAGGAAAGGTGGAGTATGAGGAAACCCGCAAGCGTCCTCGAGATACTTCTCAGTCTTCTGGATCAGGCAATCAGCGCCGTCGTGTTTTCATTCCATACAGTGATGTGCCTCGTTCTCCTAATGCACAAAAGTCTTCTGGTTATGCTCCTCGCACACAAGCTCCAAACAATGCCGGCGGAACAAACTATCGTCCTGCTATGGGTACTCCAGGCACTGGTGCATGCTTCACTTGTGGTCAACCTGGTCACTACATGAAAGAGTGCCCCCACAATACTTCTGTTCGTGGTGCTCCACCAACAAAGAAGTTTACCAAGCCTCAGGTTGCTGGTCAGGGTCGTTTGACCCATGTCACTGCTGAAGCAGCTGAAGCAGATCCAAGCGTCATAATGGGTACGCTTCGAATCAACTCCATTATAGCTACAGTTCTGTTTGATTCTGGAGCATCGCATTCATTCCTATCTCAAGAGTTTGCTCAGTTGCATGGGATTCCTTTTAAAGATATGCCTACCCCTCTTATGGTTCATTCCCCTGGTTCTAGTTGGTATATCAATATGGTTAGTGATGGGAATAGAATCGTGATTGGATATCTTCTTTTTCCGATTCCCCTCATTGCCCTCAAGTCAACCGACATTGATATCATTTTGGGAATGGATTGGCTAGCTAAATATCAGGCTGTCCTTGATTGTGCAGCCAGGTCTCTTACTACGACCGATCTTTCCGGAAGCTCCATTCTGTATTGGTCTTCGGCGGCAACATCTCCATCGGCAGTACATATTCATGATGCTGAGTTGTATGCCCTTGATGTCTTACCTCCGCTTGAAATTTCTGATGTTCCGGTGGTTTGTGACTTCCCTGATGTCTTTCCGGAAGAATTACCTGGCATGCCACCTGATCGAAGCGTGGAGTTTGTCATCGAGCTGGTTCCTGGAACTGCTCCTGTATCTCGACGTCCTTATCGTATGCCTCGAGAAGAGTTGGTTGAACTGAAGAAGCAGTTGGAAGAGTTAGAAGGGAAAAGATACATCCAACCTAGTACTTCTTCTTGGGGATGTCCCGCACTCTTTGTCAAGAAGAGGGATACCAATGTTCAGCGTCACGGTTGTTGATTACCGGCCGCTCAACGCGATAACCATCAAGAACAAGTATCCTCTACCTCGAATCAATGATCTTTTTGATCAATTGAGTGGTGCCACGATCTTTTCTAAGATGGATTTGAGATCAGGCTACCATCAAATCAAAATACGAACGGAGGACATTCCAAAAACGGCGTTCATGACTCGTTATGGTCTTTACGAGTACACCGTCATGTCCTTTGGCCTCACAAATGCTCCAGCCACTTTTATGCGGCTCATGAACTCAGTGTTTATGGAGTATCTTGACAAATTCTTCATTATCTACATTGATGATATTCTGGTCTACTCCAAAACCGAAGAAGAACACACTGAACACTTGCGTTTGGTGCTGACCAAGCTTCGTGAACACCGTCTCTATGCCAAGTTTTCTAAATGTGAGTTCTGGCTACAAGAGCTCATCTTTCTTTGCCATGTGGTCTCTGCAAAAGGTGTTGCAGTCATTCCAGATAAAGTTCAATCCGTTCTTGATGGAAGACTCCTAAGTCAGCCAAAGAGATTCGGAGTTTTCTTGGATTGGCGGGTTATTACCGTCGATACATCGAGAATTTCTCCAAGATCGCCAAACCAATGACTGATCTTCTGAAGAAAGATAAGAAGTTTGAGTGGTCAGAAAAGGCTGAAGAAAGTTTTCAGACACTGAAAATAAAGCTGACTACCGCTCCTGTACTTGTCCTTCCAGACACAAGCAAAGACTTTGTCATCTTTTGTGATGCATCTCTTCAAGGGCTTGGATGTGTGTTGATGCAAGATGGCCATGTAGTGGCCTATGCCTCTCGACAGTTGAAGCCACATGAGCTCAATTATCCAACTCATGATCTAGAGCTTGCGGTCCGTTGTCCATGCTCTTAAGCAATGGCGACCTTACCTTTACGGTAATCGTTGTGAGTTATACTCGGATCATCAAAGCCTGAAGTATCTCTTTACCCAACCGGATCTGAATCTCAGGCAGACAAGATGGTTGGAACTCATCAAGGACTATGATTTGGGTCTTAACTATCAGCTCGGCAAAGCCAACGTCGTTGCTGACGCGCTAAGTCGGAAGTCATATTGCAACAATCTGATGCTCAAGCAATGTCAACCTGCCCTCCATGAGGAATTTGCAAGACTCAATATTGAAGTTGTTCCTCAGGGATTCCTTGCCAACTTAGAGGTGAAATCCTCTCTTGAAGACCGAGATCAAAGCCGCTCGGAAAGCGTGATTTGGGTATCACTAAGATCAAAGAGAACATTGCTAGCGGAGATGCTAAATGTTTCTCCGTCAACGATCAAGGTGTTGTATACTTTGGTAACCGCTTGGTGGTGCCGAAGAAAAAGAACTTGAGAGAGCTGATTCTCCGAGAAGCTCATGAGTCTCCTCTATCTATTCATCCTGGAAGTACAAAGATGTATCAGGATCTTCGCCAAAGGTTCTGGTGGACCCGGATGAAAAGAGAAATCGCTCGCTTCGTAGCTGAATGCGACGTTTGCCGTCGTGTAAAAGCTGAGCATCAAAGACCAGCTGGTACTGTTCAACCTCTATCTACTCCTGAATGGAAATGGGATGAAATTGGCATGGATTTCATTACCGGACTTCCCAAAACTCCAAAGGGAAATGATTCCATATGGGTAGTGGTGGATCGTCTATCCAAGGTTGCTCACTTTCTTCCTGTTCGGGAAAGTATTCGTGCTAGTCAACTAGCGGATCTCTACATATCCCGGATAGTCTCTCTTCATGGTGTTCCGAAGAAGATCATCTCTGATCGTGGAAGCTTGTTTACCTCGAAATTCTGGGAAAGCCTTCAAAACTCCATGGGGACAAATCTTTCCTTCAGCACGGCCTATCATCCTCAAACTGGTGGTCAAACCGAGAGGTGAATCAAATCCTTGAAGACATGCTCAGGGCCTGTGTTATATCCTTCGGCAAGAATTGGGAAAAGTGCCTTCCGTTTGCTGAATTCTCCTATAACAACAGTTTCCAATCTAGCCTAGGCATGGCGCCTTTTGAAGCTCTATATGGACGGAAATGTCGAACCCCTCTGAATTGGTCAGAAACCGGTGAAAGACAGTTCTTTGGACCGGACATGATCAAGGAAACAGAAGATCAAGTTGGCATTATCCGAGAGCGTTTGAAAGCTGCTCAGTCTCGTCAAAAGAGTAATTATGATCGTCATCATCAAGAAGTTCACTATGAAGTTGGCGAGCAAGCTTATCTTCGAGTCACTCCTTTGAGAGGTGTCCATCGTTTCGGTATAAAAGGCAAACTAGCTCCTCGCTATGTTGGTCCTTTCCGCAGCCTTGCTAAACGAGGTGCACTTGCTTACAAGTTGGAACTCCCTCCAACTTTTCCTGAAGTTCATGACGTCTTCCATGTTTCCCAACTCAAACGTTGCTTCAAAGATCCCATCCGTGGTGTTGATCACGAAACACTTGATCTCCAAGAGGATCTGACCTATTGGGAGTATCCTATCCGTATCCTTGATGAAGCTGAGCGTAAAACTCGGCGTCAAACCATCAAATTCCTAAAAGTTCAGTGGTCTCATCACTCTGAGTCAGAAGCAACCTGGGAACGAGAGGATCGTCTCCGATCTGAGTACCCTGCCTTCTTTTCTAAAACTTAGGAATCTCGGGGACGAGATTCTTGTAAGGGGGGTAGAGTTGTAACAGACCAACTTTGCTAATTAAATAAATGAAGGTTTGTTCATAAGCATGCATGCATTTGCATTCAATTTGAGAAAATTTGCGCTAAAATTGTGTTCAAACAAAGTTGCAAAGGTTGTGTTTTGGTCTCACAAAAGTGTGGTGCAAAAAGCCCCTCAAAATTTTGGGTCAAAATACCCTAAAAATACCAAAATCCTTCACTGTTTTTATTTTCCAGAAAAATCACTAAAATCCAGGGGGTTTTCTGCAAAACCCCCTTTCTTCTTCGTCTACTGGAAGCAGCTTGGTGGCGCACGCGCGGCCGCCCGATGGCGCCGGCGGCCACGATAGCTGCGTCAAGCCTCGCCGCCCCCGGCGGCCTATAAAGTCGCCGCCGCCCGCCGGAGCAAACCCTAGCACGCCCCAGTTCTTCCCCCTCCTCTTCTGCGAGCCGCGCGGCCAAACCCTAGCCCCGGCCAACCTCGCCGTCGCCGCCGTTTGGCGCCTCCCCGCGCCTAGCCGACACCGCCAGGAGCTCCGCCTCGACGCCCTCTTCCTCCTCCGCCAGCCAGCGCACGCCGGGGAGCCCTCACTCGCGCCAATCGGGAGGAGCCCGAGCCGCAGGCCTCCGCCGGTTCGGCCGGCGTTCCCGGCCACCTCCGGCGACGCCGTCTTCACCGGCGTGCTCAGGGTGAGCAGGCGGTCCTCCCCGTGCCCCTGGTTCCCCCTCTCTCGCCCTCTAGCGCCACCTCCACGCGGGCCTGCAAGCCCCGCCGTCGGACGTCATCGCTGGCGACGTTCCGGCGACAATTAGCGGGGGGCGCCGCTACCAAATGGCTCGTCGCGTCGAGCTGCGTCGAATGCCCCCACGCGCGCGCCCTAATTTGGCCTCAATCGGCCGATTGATGCTCCACCTGCGAGCTCAAGGTCGTGCTGACGTCAGCATGACGTCAGCATGACGCAATAAATCATTTTCTAATTCTGTTTAATTCCAGTAATTGTTTATTAATTCATATTAATTCAGAAAATGATGAATTTATATATCAAATTGATCAGAAAAATATTTCCTATTCGTTTATACATGTTTCATCCATGATTGAACCCATTAAATGTGGAGCTTAGTAGAAAACCCTAATACAACCCTCTCATATGGCGGTGTCCGATGCCGACACCCCCTTTAATTTGACGATGCACCTAGGGTTTCTCAATTCCGTTAATATGACATGTCATTCATATTGTATGCGCATTGCATTATGCCATGTGGTGAATGTTTGTTTCCCTTTCCGGTATTTGGTTCTTCGCGATAGGATGCGGCCGGAGTCCGACGTCAACGCCACTAGAAGAACGGTACTCATCCGCTGAGGGACAAGGCAAGCCCTAACCTGGTTCATCTATGATTTCGAAATGCTTTTATCCGTGGTTCCTACATATCGCATACGATTCAAGCTGTCTTTTATCGGTAGATAGAGTTACCCTATCTATTGCATGTCCGACCTTTGTAGCCTCGATACCCTGATCCACTGCTCCTAGCATAACTAGGTTTGGCATGTGTGCGTCGCGAGAGCCTTTATCTCTTATGCTTAGCCATGCTTAGTTTGTTACGATACTACTCCGGTCTTCGGACTGGAGCCTTACAATGAAATGAATCTAGCATGACAGGTTGACGTGGTGAGTATAGAGATGATGATGATAAACATGATTAAAGGCTCAGACGAGAGGCCACATTGGGATGTGGTGGGTTGTTTCGTTTCTGCCGACCCTAGGAACCGAGTTCTCGCCTCTTGAACCAAGACCGAGCGTACAACCACACGAGGCCCTATTATGGTACCCTCTCGACTCACTAACTTGCCTAGTAGATTCCATGAGTCACATAGTTTGCGCGTTACCTGGTCATATGCATTGCATTTTGCTTGGGGGTTAAAGGTACATAACGGGCGGGTAAGTGTGGTCGTGGTGGGCTGGGGGTTGCGGCCTACGGGGAAACCCACCTCGGCTCACATCGTTAAGGACCGACTTCGAGACTTGACCCGTTACGGCGGAATAATCCTTAGCGCGTGACTCATGGTCTCGGCGACGACAAGGTAAAGGTCGTGGTCGACCACCCTCTGCCCGGCTCTCCAAGGAAGAGAGCTAATATATATTGGCATTAAGAGTCGGTTGGCACGTGTGGGTAAAGTTGTGCACCCCTGCAGGGTTATGAATCTTTTCGAAAAGCCGTGTCCACGGTTACGGACGACTTGGGAACGGACGTGGAGATCATAGAGAACATGAACCTAATCGTAAAACTTGGCAACCAATGTGTGCTTACGGACACCTTCTTCGGGTGTTGAGGGGGTGATCCGAGGATAGTGGTTCGAGATGATGAAGATTGGTGGATACAACATGATGATCAATAGAGATAGAGATGTCGCTCTCTTATCCCCTTTCAAAGGTTCTGAGTAGTCGAGCTTCTCTTCTCTCTCATCTTACAAAGGAAAACTGGCTTTACGCAAAAGAAGATCTACCGGAAAGCCCGCATACCCGCTTTGCTAAAAGGTTGTACTAAGTCTTGCTGAGTCCACTGTACTCAGCTTTGCATGCTTTTGTTTCGGATGAAGTTACCTGCAGCCGAAGGTGGTTTCTACGTTAACATCGATGGTTAGTTTGGAGTTCCCGAGCGGCGGCACTGCGACTTATGGGCTGGGACGTCGCTTTATGTTATGGCTTCTTAAGCCCTTTGCTATCTTGTTATTTAGAATAACATAATTTGCTTCCGTTGCTTGTTGAATGTTGGGTCAGTGACCTCTGCGTGTAATAATTTGGATCTTACTCTGTTAAGAGTTGTAATATATTCTTTCGAGTCGTAGAGTCACTGTTGTGTTACCGATTCTCTCACTGTAGTCTCTCGAGCTCAAGGTTAGGCTTATGTCGGACGAAGATCTGGTATTTGTCTAACCCTGATCCCGGGGGTGCCACAATGATTCAGTCACTTTTGGACTATATATATCTATTCACTCTAGTAAAATTATTTATTTTTGGGCTATATTTAGTATTATTTTGAAAATGCTATTTAAAATATACCACACTATTACCACGATATAGCATTCATATCGTTTGAAGGAGGCTGCCGCTAATTCATTTAGCACGCTATTTTAAAACTTAAGACGTGTTTGGCGGCCTGCATCCAGGATGGTGGGGAAATACCGTACCCAAGTGCTTAAAAGATTGCACCTTTTAGCAGGAAAACATTAGGGCACGTCCAACACAGGCGCTACTGCAAGGGCGCTAGGAATTATTTCCTCATCGTTTGGTGGTTGGAGAGGTGAATCCCAGCGGTAGGCCTAGCGTCGACGCAAAAGAAAGCAGGGCGTGAAACTCTTTTCACCTGTCCTAGCTAAAGCACCGGAACCAACAGGAAGTCAGTCTACCATCAGCAATTAGCGCTGCAAGGAGAGTACCTGGAGGATTTTACAATCTTTTGACATTCATTTGTTCTCCATTAGCGCCATATAGTATATAGCATTGTAATGCCCTTATACTGCTCTCAACATTAAAAAAAGGTGTGCATATACTAATAACAGTTGCTGAAATGAAACTAAAAATAAACAGACATGCACGGTTTACGAAGGATGGAAATACAGAGTTCATCACCATCCGTTTTAAATTATAAGATTAGATTACTTCAATGTGGGCTACATACACACTACAATTAGTAAACAGACACACTGAAATGGGTCCAGGTATATAAGATTCAGAAAAAAGGAAGAGCATCTTAAGATACGGAACAGATTACTGAATTGTTCAAACATATCGTACAAAAAAGATTATTTTCTCCAGAAAGATTCATGGCTCAGTTTAGGGTTGCATCAACATGCGGATATTTTTCAGACTAGGCTTAAACCACATTGTCGCCTGTCGGGGAAATCCCCAACCATCTTCTGGAAGGGTGATAACTCCCATGAGCTCATTTTCCCCTTGCTACAGGTTACAACGACAAATATAACTCAATGCTGGTTCCCGATATGCATAGTACGCGATGTACACACAATTCGACCTCATGAATGGAGTCAATGTTCCATCAGGAGCATTGCCATCATTTATCTTCAGGTTCATTGGATAATTCAGTCCAATGAACAGAGAGTGTGCCAAGGCTGTCAACTCGACTCCAATTGGGTCCAATCAAGGATAGATCTTTCTCCAAAATATGTATGACAGGGGCAGGATACTCCCGCGAGGATAAGGCCATTACCATGATGCGGAACTTACGCAGGCTCAAGGTGATCATTGCTACGTATATACCGATCTTCATGGATGATCATCAAGCGTTGCCATCGGCTGATCGAGCTAAAAACCATCTGCCAGACGGTTCCTTCATCGGTGATGGGATCACGAATGGCAGGGCAAGGTGTGCATCTGGATTGTAAACGGAGACAAAAAAAATTGTGTTTGAATGGCTCAGGAAGACAATAATACCAGTAGCTGCAACTTCACATTTGTAGGATCAAATGGAGGATGCAGTCATTATACTTGTATAAAAACTCGAAGAAATAAAATTGTTCCCATTTGAGATGTATGTTAATTACACTCATATTCATTGATGGTAGATACATGTCTCAACCTTATCTGATCCATGATTGTAATGCTTTGAGTACATCGAATATTCAAATAAATTGAAAGTTTGCATGCATCAATTGATGAAGAGGCCAGGGCTAAGCTCCTTATTCATATTCTGATAAGAGCATGCAGTAACTAATTCAGGAATGCATTCATATACTGCAATAATCTGGTTTGGGTTGACAGATTAGTGCACTGCATATACTACTGTAATTCGTTTGTAGCAATGGTTCAGTCAGGTTAGGATAATTAAATGGTGCACAGTCATTTGAAAGGTGAAAAAAAATCTTATTGACCAATTAGTTAATTCAGTTACAATATATCATGAATGGGCTTGATATTAAAATTTATTGCGAAGTATATCATATGGATTGAAGAATTACCGGCCCTGTGATTGATCCCAGCAATATGTGGTGCCGGTCCACCCATCCACCGCAACAATGAAGCCGTTGTGCTCGATGGCGTCACTGTAATCTACACCCCAACTAGCAAGAGAGAATAACCTCCACTCCTGGCTACCATTAGCCAGGTAAGCGAGTCCGGAATTGAATAGAGCGATGAGCTTGTAATCTGAGTAATGTCCAGCTTTTGTGGGCACTTCGCAAATTACAATCTTCAACAAAAACATGGCACGCCCATACGTCATGTACCTTTCAGGAGGCAAGTCGGGGAAGCCAATCCATTCCTCCCGAAAAATGTTGCAAGTTTCCGACGATGGTAGGGAGATTTCTTGGTGCGTGTAGATGTTCGCGAGGAACCAGTTCCCACCACTGTCCACGCCGGCGATCCAGTCGCCGTTCATGCCAACCCAGAATCTATTGTCCATGAACGGCAGGATGGCTGTGCGCCGAGGATGGTCGAGGGGCACAACGTGGTACACCTTGTGGTGCACACTACTATCATCATAGTGCCAATGGGCAGAATCGGGCATCAGCAAGCAGGGTCCAACCCAATGGTGTAGATTCATGTTGTCGGCGACATGGCGGCACAGCGTTTTGGAGCATGCGGCCAGCCGGACGTCGACTGTAACGTCCAGACTCTGGGCAATGAGATTGAACAGCTCGGCGGGGAGCTTCCCCCAGTCGCCATACAGCTGGTCGTCGTTCGATGCCGCCATGGAGACGATATGGATTTAAGAGGGCGGAAGCAAGTATGTGTGATTGGAGTTTTGTAGGAGAGTCGAGCGGGAAGGAGGAGTGCTGCGGTTCTGCGGAGGGGTGAGGAGAGAAAGCTATGCAAATGGGAGATCTAGAGGATGAAAAAATTTGCTAGCAGCGTTGGCGAGTGGAGAACGATGATGGAAGTGGAGAGCCAAGGATGGAAACGATGGAGGTGAAGAGTAGGAGTGGATATGACTTTTTTTATTCTTCAGCAGCTGCATCGATGCGCCGAGTAAAACTTCGGCTAGGATAGCACGCCACTACGTCCTGGTGCAGTTACTGTCCCGTCAAATCAGTTTGACCACAGAAATGGTTTCTTTATTAGTACAGTATAACTTAATTTTTTCGAACAATATATACTACTCCATTTAATATACTCACTCCGATTCATATTACTTGTCAAATGATATGGATGAATCTAGAACTAAAATGTGTCTAGATATATCCATATTATAGTCAACTAATATGAATCGGAGTTTGTTTGGTTCAAAGGATTTCTAAAGGTATCTTGTACGGAGTAGGATTTTTACACATAGGGATTTTTCCTATAGAGCTTGCTTGATTCAAAGGATTGAGAACCCTCCAAAATACCTATGGATTGCTTTCTCTACAATCCTATCTCTTGCTAATATTGCTTTGTGTCTATAACAACTATGAAATGAACTCAATCTCAATAGAAATTTCCTTTGTCTTTCCTAATCAAACAACTAGTTATTTTATGTCTTCGTTTACAAATTAAGATAATTTTTAGGTTATAGGTAATCATCGAGCTTATGTGATCATCTTTTATGATCAAACTTACTTGATCAGCCGCGGAGGCGCAAAGGAGCAGTGGTGTGCATTAATACGGCCGCATGGGGAAGGCACAGCTAGCGACGATGAGACGTATCGCCAACATTGGCCTAGGGAACCGTCGCCACCATTAATAAAAGCTATCCCTTTGGGCACCATGTCTCCCACTACTCGTGTCACGCGCGCATGTGGGTTACGGATGGATGGGCTGGGGAAGCCGGACGTGAAAACATGACAACCAGGGGGAAATGAATAAAAATAATACAAAGTCGAAAATATTTCGAAAAATAAACTTTGTAAGAAACTCCATGCGTTTAGAAAATGCGAAGGCAATATGTTGAAACACGTCTAGACCACGTCTAGAACCACCGTCCCAAAGCTTAAGGATTAAATTGATTTTTAGAAAGTCAAACTATGTTAAGTTTGACTAAGTTTTTACCAAAAGCATTAATATGCAAGATACAAAATCAATATTATTAGATAGAAAATAAATTATATTTTCATATGGTGTCTACAAAATATTATATGTGCTGATAGATTCTTCTAAGAGTTTGGTCGAACTTTACTTGGTTTGACTTTTCAAGAAAAATATACTAAGCTTTAAGCATTGGAACGGAGGTATTTTTCGAAGCACCTACATGTCTTTAGAAGACAAAAGAAAACATGGAGTAAGGTTGTTTTTTGTGCAAAAGTTTACGTCAAAATCTGGTTATTTGTGTAAAAAGAATCTCAAATTGTGTTATGTGCAAAAGCTGCACCAACAAGTGGTGGTATGTGCAATTTCCTCCGTCACACAAAAGGCAAGCCATTGATACATACTTAATTGTGAATAATTACAAAAGTAGTAGGCAACTAATAAGCGCACATGATTAAGCTGCTATGCGAGATCTTCAGCCACCAGAAGTCGTTCCCGCGCCTCTCTAGCATTGAAAATCACGCGTTCTGCGACTTCCATCAAAGAGACAAGCTGAGCTTTGATCCGTTCTCCCAGATGAATGGCCTCGTCACAACTCCTACGAGCACAGGCCGTGATCTCATCCACTTCTAGGAAAGACACCGCCTGCTGATACGTCTCCGACGTATCGATAATTTCTTATGTTCTATGCCATATTATTGATGATACCTACATGTTTTATGCACACTTTATGTCATATTCGTGCATTTTTTGGAACTAACCTATTAACAAGATGCCGAAGTGCCGGTTCTCGTTTTCTGCTGTTTTTGGTTTCGAAATCCTAGTAACGAAATATTCTCGGAATCGGACGAAATCAAAGCCAAAGATCTTAGAATCCCGGAAGCATCCAGAACACACCGAGAGAAGTCGGAGGGGGGCCACGAGGCCCACCAAACCATAGGCCGGCGCGGCCGGAGGGGGGCCGCGCCGCCCTATAGTGTGGCCCCACCGTCAGCCCTCCTGCGCCGCCTCTTCTCCTATATAAAGCCCCTGGATCAGAAACCCTATGGCGTTCGACGAAGAACCACGATACGGAAAACCTTACTGAGCCGCCGCCATCGCGAAGCCAAGATCTGGGGGACAGGAGTCTCTGTTCCGGCACCCTGCCGGAGCGGGGAAGTGCCCCCGGAAGGCTTCCCCATCGACACCGCTGCCATCTCCACCGCCATCTTCATCACCGCTGCTGTCTCCCATGAGGAGGGAGTAGTTCTCCATCGAGGCTCGGGGCTGTACCGGTAGCTATGTGGTTCATCTCTCTCCTATGTGTTTCAATACAATAATCTCATGAGCTGCCTTACATGATTGAGATTCATCTGATGATGCTTGTAATCTAGATGTCATTATGCTAGTCAAGTGAGTTTTACTTATGTGATCTCCGGAGACTCCTTGTCCCACGTGTGTAAAGGTGACAGTGTGTGCACCGTGTGGGTCTCTTAGGCCATATTTCACAGAATACTTACTCAATGTTGAACGGCATAGTGAGGTGCTTATTTATATCTCTTTATGATTGCAGCATGTTTTGTATCACAATTTATCTATGTGCTACTCTAGTGATTTGTTATTAAAGTAGTTTATTCCTCCTCGCATGTGTGCAAAGGTGACGATGCGTGCACCGTGTTAGTACTTGGTTTATGCTATGATCATGATCTCTTGTAGATTGCGAAGTTAACTATTGCTATGATAATATTGATGTGATCTATTCCTCCTACATATGCATGAAGGTGACGAGTGTGCATGCTATGCTAGTACTTGGTTTAGTTCTGTTGATCTATCTTACACTTAAGGTTACTAAAACATGAGCATTATTGTGGAGCTTGTTAACTCCGGCATTGAGGGTTCGTGTAATCCTACGCAATGTGTTCATCATCCAACAAAAGTGTAGAGTATGCATTTATCTGTTCTGTTATGTGATCAATGTTGAGAGTGTCCACTAGTGAAAGTGTAATCCCTAGGCCTTGTTCCAAAATACTGCGTTACTACTACTGCGTTACTACTGCTGCGTTACTACTGCTTGTTTACTGTCCTGGGCAAAGCACTTTTCTGGTGTCGTTGCCGTTGCTACTACTTATTCATACCACCTGTATTTCACTATCTCTTCGCCGAACTAGTGCACCTATTAGGTGTGTTGGGGACACAAGAGACTTCTTGCTTTGTGGTTGCGGGGTTGCATGAGAGGGATATCTTTGACCTCTTCCTCCCCGAGTTCGATAAACCTTGGGTATCCACTTAAGGGAAACTTGCTCGCTGTTCTACAAACCTCTGCTCTTGGAGGCCCAACACTGTCTACAAGAATAGAAGCTCCCGTAGACATCAAGCACTTTTCCGGCGCCGTTGCCGGGGAGGAAAGGTAAAAAGGCTCTCATACTACGGTCTCGGGTAAAGTATTTTTCTCGGCGCCGTCGTGTGTGTGCTCGAAGCTATTTCCTTTAGATCCTGCAATTGCATCTTGTTGTTTCTTGTTTACACTAGTTTGGCATAATGTACAAGAGTGAGCTTCTTATTCTATTTCCTGATTTAAAACATGGATTGTTTGATGCGAAAATTAAAAAACTTATGAAATCTTATTTGCATGTCGGTAGTAATATTAGTATGAACGCTTCGAACACCATTGTTGATAATGATATAGAAAGTTCTAAGCTTGGGGAAGCTGGTTTTCATGATATTTTTAGTCCCCCAAGCATTGAGGAGAAAATTTTCTTTGATGATACTTTGCCTCCTATTTATGATGATAATGATAGTGGTATTTTTGTGCCACCTACTATGGAGAGTGAATTTTGTTGTGATTATACTATGCCTCCTACACTTGATGAGAATAATAATGATAGCTACTTTGTTGAATTTGCTCCCACTACAACTAATAAAATTGACTATGCCTATGTGGAGAGTAATAATTTTATGCATGAGACTCATGATAAGAATGCTTTATGTGATAGTTATATTGTTGAGTTTGCTCATGATGCTACTGAAATTTATTATGATAGAGGAAAATATGGTGGTAGAAATTTTCATATTACTAAAACACCTCTCTATGTGCTGAAATTTTTGAAGCTACACTTGTTTTATCTTCCTACGCTTGTTACTTTGCTCTTCATGAACTTGTTTATTTACAAGATTCCTATGCATAGGAAGCATGTTAGACTTAAATGTGTTTTGAATTTGCCTCTTGATGCTATCTTTTGCTTCAAATACTATTTCTTGCGAGTGCATCATTAAAACTGCTGAGCCCATCTTAATGGCTATAAAGAAAAGAACTTCTTGGGAGATAACCCATGTGTTATTTTGCTACAGTACTTTGTTTTATATTTGTGTCTTGGAAGTTGTTTACTACTGTAGCAACCTCTCCTTATCTTAGTTTTGTGTTTTGTTGTGCCAAGTAAAGTCTTTGATAGTAAAGTAAGTACTAGATTTGGATTACTGCGCAGAAACAGATTTCTTTGCTGTCACGAATCTGGGTCTAATTCTCTGTAGGTAACTCAGAAAATTATGCCAATTTACGTGAGTGATCCTCAGATATGTACGCAACTTTCATTCAATTTGAGCATTTTCATTTGAGCAAGTCTGGTGGCCTAATAAAATCCATCTTTACGGACTGTTCTGTTTTGACAGATTCTGCCTTTTATTTTGCATTGCCTCTTTTGCTATGTTGGATGAATTTCTTTGATCCATTAATGTCCAGTAGCTTTATGCAATGTCCAGAAGTGTTAAGAATGATTGTGTCACCTCTGAACATGTTAATTTTTATTGTCCACTAACCCTCTAATGAGTTGTTTCGAGTTTGGTGTGGAGGAAGTTTTCAAGGGTCAAGAGAGGAGGATGATATACTACGATCAAGAAGAGTGAAAAGTCTAAGCTTGGGGATGCCCCGGTGGTTCATCCCTGCATATATCAAGAAGACTCAAGCGTCTAAGCTTGGGGATGCCCAAGGCATCCCCTTCTTCATCGATAAATTATCGGGTTCCTTCTCTTGAAACTATATTTTTATTCGGTCACATCTTATGTGCTTTACTTGGAGCGTCTGTGTGCTTTTGTTTTTGTTTTTGTTTGAATAAATTGGATTACATCATGCTTGTGTGGGAGAGAGACACGCTCCGCTGGTTCGTATGAACACATGTGTTCTTAGCTCATAATATTCATGGCGAAGTTTCCTCTTCGTTAAATTGTTATATGGTTGGAATTGGAAAATGATACATGTAGTAATTGCTATAATGTCTTGGGTAATGTGATACTTGGCAATTGTTGTGCTCATGTTTAAGCTCTTGCATCATATGCTTTGCACCCATTAATGAAGAAATACATAGAGCATGCTAAAATTTGGTTTGCATATTTGGTTTCTCTAAGGTCTAGATAATTTCTAGTAAGGTGTTTGAACAACAAGGAAGACGATGTATAGTCTTATAATGCTTGTAATATGTGTTTTATGTAAGTTTTGCTGTACTAGTTCATACTTGTGTTTCTTTCAAATAACCTTGCTAGCCTAAGCCTTGTATCGAGAGGGAATACTTCTCATGCATCCAAAATCCTTGAGCCAACTACTATGCCATTTGTGTCCACCATACCTACCTACTACATGGTATTTCTCCGCCATTCCAAAGTAAATTGCTTGAGTGCTACCTTTAAATAATTCAAAATTTATCACCTCTGATTTGTGTCAATGTTTTATAGCTCATGAGGAAGTATGTGGTGTTTTATCTTTCGATCTTGTCATTTACTTACTGACAGTACTTTCACAATGGACTAGTGGCACATCCGCTTATCCAATAATTTTGCAAAAAGAGCTGGCAATGGGGTTCCCAGTCTCGATTAATTAACTTGCATTAATAATTCTCTTCACATGTTTTAGCTCTGATTCATCGAGTAAGCAACTTAATTTTGCAAATAGACACTCCTTCATGGTATGTGATTGTTGGAAGGCACCCGAGGATTCGGTTAGCCATGGCTTGTTGTAAGCAAAAGGTTGGGAGGAGTGTCATCCATAAATAAAGAAAAACTAAACTAAAGTACATGTGCAAACAAAAGAGAAGAGGGATGATCTACCTTGACCTTGGTAGAGATAACGTCCTTCATGGGAGCCGCTCTTGAAAGTCTGGTTGATGAGGTAGTTAGAGTGCCCACTACCATTACGTTGACAACAACAAACACCTCTCAAAACTTTACTTTTATGCTCTCTTTATGTTTTCAAAAACCAAAGCTCTAGCACAAATATAGCAATCGATGCTTTTCCTCTTTGAAGGACCTTTCTTTTACTTTTTATGTTGAGTCAGTTCACCTATCTCTCTCCACCTCAAGAAGCAAACACTTGTGTGAACTGTGCATTGATTCCTACATACTTGCATATTGCACTTGTTATATTACTCTATGTTGACAATTATCCATGAGATATACATGTTACAAGTTGAAAGCAACCGCTGAAACTTAATCTTCCTTTGTGTTGCTTCAATACCTTTACTTTGATTTATTGCTTTATGAGTTAACTCTTATGCAACACTTATTAATACTTGTCTTGAAGTACTATTCATGAAAAGTCTTTGCTTTATGATTCACTTGTTTACTCATGTCATTACCATTGTTTTGATCGCTGCATCCACTACATATGTTTACAAATAGTATGATCAAGGTTATGATGGCATATCACTTCGGAAATTATCTTTGTTATCGTTTTACCTGCTCGGGACGAGCAGGAACTAAGCTTGGGGATGCTTGATACGTCTCCGACGTATCGATAATTTCTTATGTTCTATGCCATATTATTGATGATACCTACATGTTTTATGCACACTTTATGTCATATTCGTGCATTTTACGGAACTAACCTATTAACAAGATGCCGAAGTGCCGGTTCTCGTTTTCTGCTGTTTTTGGTTTCAGAAATCCTAGTAACGAAATATTCTCGGAATCGGACGAAATCAAAGCCAAAGATCTTAGAATCCCCGGAAGCATCCAGAACACACCGGAGAAGTCGGAGGGGGCCACAGGCCCACCAAACCATAGGCTGGCGCGGCCAGAGGGGGGGCCGCGCCGCCCTATAGTCTGGCCCCCCTGTCAGCCCTCCTGCGCCGCCTCTTCGCCTATATAAAGCCCCTGGATCAGAAACCCTATGGCGTTCGACGAAGAACCACGATACGGAAAACCTTACTGAGCCGCCGCCATCGCGAAGCCAAGATCTGGGGGACAGGAGTCTCTGTTCCGGCACCCTGCCGGAGCGGGGAAGTGCCCCGGAAGGCTTCCCCATCGACACCGCTGCCATCTCCACCGCCATCTTCATCACCGCTGCTGCTCCCATGAGGAGGGAGTAGTTCTCCATCGAGGCTCGGGGCTGTACCGGTAGCTATGTGGTTCATCTCTCTCCTATGTGTTTCAATACAATAATCTCATGAGCTGCCTTACATGATTGAGATTCATATGATGATGCTTGTAATCTAGATGTCATTATGCTAGTCAAGTGAGTTTTACTTATGTGATCTCCGGAGACTCCTTGTCCCACGTGTGTAAAGGTGACAGTGTGTGCACCGTGTGGGTCTCTTAGGCCATATTTCACAGAATACTTACTCAATGTTGAACGGCATAGTGAGGTGCTTATTTATATCTCTTTATGATTGCAGCATGTTTTGTATCACAATTTATCTATGTGCTACTCTAGTGATTTGTTATTAAAGTAGTTTATTCCTCCCGCATGTGTGCAAAGGTGACGAGTGCGTGCACCGTGTTAGTACTTGGTTTATGCTATGATCATGATCTCTTGTAGATTGCGAAGTTAACTATTGCTATGATAATATTGATGTGATCTATTCCTCCTACATATGCATGAAGGTGACAGTGTGCATGCTATGCTAGTACTTGGTTTAGTCGTTTTGATCTATCTTACACTTAAGGTTACTAAAACATGAGCATTATTGTGGAGCTTGTTAACTCCGGCATTGAGGGTTCGTGTAATCCTACGCAATGTGTTCATCATCCAACAAAAGTGTAGAGTATGCATTTATACTTGTTCTGTTATGTGATCAATGTTGAGAGTGTCCACTAGTGAAAGTGTAATCCCTAGGCCTTGTTCCAAAATACTTCGCGTTACTACTCTCTGCGTTACTACTCGCTTGTTTACATCGTCACCGGGCAAAGCACTTTTCCGGTGTCGTTGCCGTTGCTACTACTTATTCATACCACCTGTATTTCACTATCTCTTCGCCGAACTAGTGCACCTATTAGGTGTGTTGGGGACACAAGAGACTTCTTGCTTTGTGGTTGCGGGGTTGCATGAGAGGGATATCTTTGACCTCTTCCTCCCTGAGTTCGATAAACCTTGGGTATCCACTTAAGGGAAACTTGCTGCTGTTCTACAAACCTCTGCTCTTGGAGGCCCAACACTGTCTACAAGAATAGAAGCTCCCGTAGACATCACCTGCCTGTACCGAAATATCTTGATCCCTAACTCTCTGTTCTCCTCCCGCATGCTGGCAAGATCCAACTTCATCCTCCGACAGGATAAGCAAGGGGAGTGATCCTGCCAAAGGTAACAACAAACATATCGAGCGTTACCGGCAAACGAAGGGCACAAATTAGCCGATTAACGAATGTGGTCACTAACATGTAGGACAGACTTAAGTGGTGTCTACATGTCAGTGACTCGAAGTACCCAAAAACCAGCAACCCAAAGTCAGCTAATATTAACCTCCGTCTTTAGCTCCTTCATCCTCTTGAACGGCGGGGAAGCTGGCAACTTATCTTCTTCTACGACCTCTCGCTGGAACCTGACGTCGAAGGATGAGAGATCCTGCGAACGGATGTGCTGCGCCTGCGCGTGCGATTCCCCAGGGCGCTTCTGGCGTAACTCGGAGTTCTCCGCGCCGAGATGCGGAAGTTCCGCTCCCGGGGCCTTGTTGACCCTAAGCCGAGATAGCTCATGTGTAAGCCGACGAAAAATGTTCAAAATGTTATAGATCAGGCATATCATTACCAGTGCAAACGAGGTAAGTGAATTTCCGGGATCTCGCCCAACGACCGCTGTTGGTCCAATGCCACCACATCTTCTCCGAGATTGACTAACTCCTTTACATCATCTTCTCCGACATTGACTATCTCCTTTACATCATCTTCTGCTCCGAGCTTGACCATCTCCTTTACATCATCTTCTCCTGCGAGCTTGATCATCTGCCTCACATCATCTTCTCCGGCGATATCGACCCTCTCTTGCGGAAGATAACAGATATAAGTCCGAGTATTACCAGCAAAACGAAGGTAATTAAAAGAGGCGTAGTAACCCTTGTGTCCTAGCTCATCAACGGCGGGGACGCTGAGCCTGCATCGTCTCCTCCGAGATCTCCCTTCGCGAGCAGGATTGTTAGAGACAGTGTACTTCTGGTAGTAGTATTTATGCGTGGGGCGCCGGGGGTCGAGAAGCTAGGACTGCATCTTCTCCTCCGAGCTCTTCCTTGGTAGACATGACAAATGAAACGAGGTGTGGGGGCGTAAAGGTATAAAAATGGCGGACGGCCGCCCCGCCTCGGCCCTCCAAGGCTTATTTTTTTGCCTTACTAAACTAAAAAACATATTTTGCGTCTCACACGTCTGCCCTAAGAGGGCTGCGGGGTCCCATGCATGCAGGTCCCACACTTTAGTGAGCACAAGTCATGTGCGGTAGGTAGGCAAACTTCCAACAATCTTCTTTGTCAAGTGAAGACACGTCGTCAAGACTCTCTCTCTCTATCTCCCCCCTTTTGTCATTGAAAAAAAAGAATATTAGACGGGGACGTAGCCTGCACTGCAGGGGGCCGATTTTGACAAAGTAACCCTTTTGGCGAAGAAAAACACAGAATGAGCCACACAAAAAGGTTAGTCCAATGAAATAGATTGCTCAGAGGGTCAGTTCGTGCTTTTCTTTGCCAAAAGGGTTATTTCTGTCAAAATCACCACACTCGCAGGTTTGCAGCATCGAAAAACCTTGCGTGCCAGTCAACATCACTTCCCGGAAAGGTTGAAGCATTTCGAGGCCGTGACTTCTCTCCCTTCCTCTTCTCCTTCCGTGTGATCCCTCTTCCACCTTTTATCCTTTGCAACATATGCAAAAAATTGTCCGTGACTTGTGCTCACTGAAGTGTGGGACCTCACGCATGGGAACCACACGTAAGTGACAGACCTGTTGGTGTAATAATTCGGGTGATCATTATACTGTATTAGAACTCCGTACAAAGTTTCGTATGGATTCAAGGGTAGGAAAGCCAAGTTAACTCATTTACATGACATTATTTTTTCCATGAAACCAAGTTAACTCATCTAACACTTGGTACATTTTGGTTATATATTCGAAATTTTACTTGAAACTTGTTGGTCATGCCATTTTACTACTCGCCTAACACTTTTTCCGTGCGTGAAGGGATGGTGGTGGGCATGATGCTACCCTAAATTTGTGGGACCCCAAAAAACTTGCAAATACGAGCGCTTCATCCAAAAGAAACACACTCGTGTCCCCTACCACCCCCCCATGATTTTGACCTAAATTTGAAATCAAGCCAAAGGTGGTTCAAAACCGGCAATCAGAAAGCATGGATTGTTCATCTTTTTCTATATAGCTAGGGAAAATAGCAGACATGCCATACCAATGTTTTAGAAAAGAGCTTTTACTTGTGCATTTTGGGTTGTCGCACATAAATGTGCTTTTACTTGTCTGCCACCAATTAATCCAATTCTCATTTGTGGGGAAACATGACACGAGATGGCCATTTCCAAAGTTTCATGAATTATCTCAATGTGAATCCATATATGTACCATTTTGGGGGCTAAATTGCTTAAATGCAAATTTGAACAGTGGATAGATGAAGTACATATCAAACAAATAACTAAAAAAAATAAAGGCGTGTGTGACCCGAATGTCTGGAGCCATGGTACAAGAGATATAATGGCTAACCACACGAGCCCCTTCGTCCAACTAGCTAGCACAAAACAAGGGTGAGCGTCATGAGATTGATCGACATCAATTTCAGAACATGCCAAAGTTATTGTGGGGCTCGATATAAAAAAGCTCGAAACAAAGCATGAATATTGAGTCATATCATTTGTGGTTTACATACTACCTCTATATATATATGACAATACCAAATGAACGTGGCATATATATACACTTGTATATCCTCTTTTAGAAGAACCCTGCACAGTTTTCGGCACCACATGTGTTTGAGTACAAGTTCCACTCACTTCCCAAAAGTGTGGGAGCATTGTATTAAGTACTACAAGAAAACAATGGCAAACCTTTGAATCTCATGACTGATTTTTTGTTGTAGTGATATATAGATTTATAAGTGTTTAGGGTTAGGGGTTATAGGGTTTATAGAGATGATGCACATATTTTGATTTCACGCTTGTGATGTACAATACTACATAGGTAAGAAATTAAACAAGCATGACCTTTGTTAGAATAACATTTAACATGTTCTCTCACCATTCATATATGTTGGAGTTTGCCTTGCTTCTTCAATTTCCCATGTGCACATGTTACTACAAGAACCAAGGCAAACTTTTAAATCATCGTTGGGACTGGCAAGATGCAAGTACCACCATGCCCAATTTGGGCACATTATAATAAAATATGTCACAAATATGGCCATATATAACTATATATATTATTCGGCTTGAAACCCATGAATCTTCATACACGATAGTCCATTTTGTGAAGAAACTTTGTTTTTTATTACCCTATCACGGGTTTCTTATTTTCCCTGTCAACTAGTACACCTATATATGAGCACTCAATGCGGAAGGGTTTCATTTTTTGAGGTTTTCTTCATTTTCATTTTTTTATTTCAAAACCAGGTCAAAATGGTCGACATGATTATCCATTCAAAGGGGTTGAATATTTCAGTACTATCACTGGTTTATGTATATAGTAAGTAATATGAATCTAAAAATGATTTTGGGGGATTTCTATGACCAAGTTATAACACACCTACATTTCAAATTTGAATTACTTCCAATAAATCAGCATATAGTCATTTAAATGTGTGAAACTGGCTAAAAACACTAAAAATCGTAAAGAGTTGGGAATTGGCACTAAAATATGGCCTAGTTTATCTTAAAAATGTAGAGGCGCCATTTTGACCCGTATCTTATGTACCCCATTCGTAAAATGATAAACTATCACGAATTACCATTTATTTTAGGCATTACTTTTCACGGTAAAATGATAAACTATATCACGAAGTTCCATTTCCGTCAAAATAGTTCGTGTTACTTTTTTGTTGAGATATAAACCCCCACAACGGCCATCTCCTCCTTAATTTATTGTGTAAAACCCCCACAATGGTCACCTCCTCCTTAATTTATTGTGTAAACCCCTACAATGGTCATCTCTTCCTTATAAACAACCACAACGGCCATCCCTTGTGTCAATAGGTTCTGCCTCTCTCTTCTTCGTTCACATACACTTGATCCCATTGCCATGGCTTCCACGTCTCGGACGCCGACCAGAAGGGGAAGGGGAAGGGGAAGGGGCGGCCGGGGTGATGGATCATCATCATTGCCACCACCACCGTCAACACTGCCTTTGATCATAGAGGAGTTCTTCATCGTCGTCTATGAAGACCCTTTGGTCAAGAAGGTACGTACGCGTTCCCACATATATGATGCATGTGATATATTATGGGCATGTTCTAAAAAACCTTTAATTTCAAACGATCGGCGCTCGATCTCTTTGCAGGCTCTCCCAAAAAAGTTTGCGTACTATCTTGACGGCTAGGAGCCAGCTAAGGTGTATTTGCGAGCAGCTGACTGCGGTCCTCGTCTCTGGACCGTGGAGGTCCTATTTGACGGACACGGCCGGATGTACCTCGACAAGGGCTGGGAGAATTTCGCCATCGCGCACGGTGTGGATTTCGGCTGCTTCGTACACTTCAAATATGAAGGCGATGATGTGCTCACTATGAAGGTGTTCGACGGAACAATGTGCAGGAAGTACTACTACTCGGACGACGAAGATACTGACGATGAAAGCGACGACGACGTGAAGCCATGCATCCATCATCTTTAGATAAGGGGATTATGACCAAGAATATATATGTAGCTTCATATGCATCGATTTTAGAGGTGGATAACTGGAGAGAGAGGAGTCTTGATGCGTCTTCTCTTGACAAAGAAGATGGGAGTTTGCCTACCTACTGCACATGACTTGTGCTCACTGAAGTTTGGGACCTCACGCATGGGAACCACACGTAAGTGACGTACCTGTTGGTGTAATAACTCGGGTGATCATTATACTGTATTAGTACAAAGTTTCCTATGGATTCAAGGGTAGGAAAGCCAAGTTAACTCATTTACATGACATTATTTTTTCCATGAAGCCAAGTTAACTCATCTATCAATTGGTACATTCTGGTTATATTCGAAATTTTACTTGAAACTTGTTGGTCATGCCATTTTACTACTCGCCTAACACTTTTCCACGTGAAGGGAGGGATGGGCGTATGCTACCCGAATTTGTGTGACCCCAAAACTAGCAAATACGAGAGAGGCATCGAAAGAAATACACTCGTCCCTACCCCCTCCCCGCTAAATTTGAAATCAAGCCAAACAAAAAAGGCAATCGAAAAGCATGGATTGTTCATCTTTTTCTATATAGTTAGGGTTAGGGTTTAGGGTTTATAGAGATGCACATATTTTCATTTTACATTTGTGATGTACCATAATACATAGGTAAGATACCAAGCATGACCTTTGTTAGAATAACCATTAACGTGTTCTCTCACCTTTAGATTCAAATGGGCATAAACATTCAGAAAAAATCAAAAAACAATGAAAAACCAAAAGCGCACATAGTCTTCTTATGTCATATAGTAGGAATTGAAGTTAATAAACAAGGTCTAGACATATTCAAACCGGACAAATCATGTATCTACACCTAACCCTAAACTTTGTCTTATGAAGTCAAGCATGAAGAGAAATGGTTTTGGGTTTCAAACATGGAAATTTCAAAAACCTCCCAACAAAAGCTTCATTTTAGAGTGACTAAGAAGGATACACGCTTATCTTTTCATTTTCATGTTTTAAACTTGTTTAAATCTAGGTCAAACCTAGGATTTGACCAAGATTCAAATGGGCATAAACATTCAGAAAAACAAAAAATGAAAAACCAACGCACATATAGTATTCTTATGTCATATAGCTAGTAATTAAGCATTCAAGTTGATAAACAAGCATGTCTAGACAAATTCAAACCCGACAAATCATGTATATACCCCTAACCCTAAACTATTTCTTATGAAGTCAACCATGAAGAGAAGTGGTTTTGGGTTTCAAACATTATATTGAGATTCAAGAACCCCCAAAAGCTTCATTTTAGAATGACTAAGAAGGATCCAGGCTTACCTTTTCATTTTATGTTTTAAACTTGTTTAAATCTTGGTCAAACCTAGGATTTGACCAAGATTCAAATGGGCATAAACATTAATTCAGAAAAAACAAAAAAATGAAAAACCAACGCACATATAGTCTTGTTATGTCATATAGTAAGCATTCAAGTTGATAAACAAGCATGTCTAGACATATTCAAACCTGATAAATAATGTATGAGAGTGGATTTTGTACACCCACGCATGGGTGTGGGTGTTTCCATCACCGTCCATTGTGCTTTGAGATTCGGATAAAAATAGGAGAGAGAAAAGAATCTTTCCATCTACCATGGTGGGCACGAATCTCGAGGAATAAATGGACGGTGACGGAAACATCCACACCCATGCGTGGGTGTACAAAAGTATTTCCGAATAATGTATCGATCTACCCGCTAATCCTAAACTCTGTCTTATGAAGTCAACCATATGAAGAGAAGTGGTTTTGGGTTTCAAACATTGAGATTTCAAGAACCCCCAAAAGCTTCATTTTTGAATGACTAAGAAGGATCCATGCTTACCTTTTCATTTTCATGTTTTAAACTTGTTCAAATCTTGGTCAAACCTAGGATTTGACCAAGATTCAAATGGGCATAAAAATTCAAAAAAATCAAAAAAATAAAAACCAAAGCACATAGCCTTTTTATGTCATATAATGAGCATTCAAGTTGATAAACATGGTCTAGACATATTAATACAAGAAAAATCATGTATCTACCCTGGCCCTAACCCTAAACTCGATCTGTCTTATGAAGTCAAACATGAAGAGAAGTGGTTTTGGGTTTCAAACATGGAAATTTCAAAAACCTCCCAAAAACTTCATCTTAGAGTGACTAAGAAGGTTCCATGCTTACCTTTTCATTTTCATGTTTTAAATTAACTTGTTTAAATCTTGGTCAAACATAGGATTTGACCAAGATTCAAATGGGCTTAAACATTCAGAAAAAATTAAAAATAAGAAATCAACGCACATATAGTCTTCTTATGTCATATAGTAAGCATTCAAGTTGATAAACAAGCATGTCTAGACATATTCAAACCCGACAAATCATGTATCTACCCCCTAACCCTAAACTAGATTTGTCTTATGAAGTCAAGCATGAAGAGAAATGGTTTTGGGTTTCAAACATGGAAATTTCTAGACCCCCCCCCAAAGCTTCATTTTAGAGTGACTAAGAAGGATCCAAGCTTACCTTTTCATTTTCATGTTTTAATCTTGTTTAAATCTTGGTCAAACCTAGGATTTGACCAAGATTCAAATGGGCATAAAAATTCAAAAAAAAAAAATGAAAAACTAAAGCACATAGCCTTCTTATGTCATATATATATAGTAAGCCTTCAAGTTGATGAACAAGGTCTAGACATATTCAAAACAAGAAAAGCATGTATCTACACCCTAACCCTTAACTTTGTCTTATGAAGTCAGGCATGAAGATAAGTGGTTTTCGGTTTCAAACATGGAAATTTCAAAAACATCCCAAAAGCTTAATTTTAGAGTGACTAAAAAGGATCCAAGCTTACCTTTTCATTTTCATGTTTATGCTTGTTTAAATCTTGGTCAAACATAGGATTTGACCAAGATTCAAATGGGCATCAACATTCAGAAAAAATTAAAAAACCAACGCACATTAGTAGCCCAAAATCGAACTAGTAGTTGGATATTTTTGAACTTGATCTGTAGTAGTGGGCAAAACCCTAGATTAACCTATTTAATCATAGATTCGTAGGTCGATTTTTCTACTTTTTTATTATTACTATGCAGCACATGTGTGTTTGCCCGTCGAGTGAAACTCGGAGGAAGAGGGATCACTCGGAAGGAGAGAAGAAGGGAGTGCATTATGGTGTCTCCCCTTTTTCGGGTGATGATGTTGACTGTTGTGCAGGTTTTGTCAGTGAGCAGGAGGTGCGAGCGAGCGAGCGAGGGAGTCGAGCGAGGCCGAGAATGAGAGAGATTTTTTTGTGAGAGGGACAACCGAAGGATCCTGAAGGACCCAGAGACTTCCAATACGCATCCTGATGCGTCTTCTCTTGACAAAGAAGATGGTTGGGAGTTTGCGTACCTACTGCACGTGACTTGTGCTCACTGAAGTGTGGGACCTCACGCATGGGCACCACACGTAAGTGACAGACCCGTTGGTGTAAAAACTCAGTTGATTATTATAGTGCATTAGAACAAAGTTTCCGATGGATTCAAGGGTAGGAAATCCAAGTTAACTCATTTACATGACATTAATTTTTGCATGAAGCAAAGTTAACACATCTATCAATTGGTACATTTTGGAGTGACTAAGAAGGATCCATGCTTACTTATTCGTTTTCACGTGTTAAACTTGTTTAAATCTTGCTCAAACCTAGGATTTCACCAAGATTCAAATGGGCATGAAAATAAAAAAATGAAATACCGATGCACATAGTCTTCTTATATGATACTAGGAAATATACCCGTGCTTTGCACTGGGAGAAAAGCTATACCAAACTCTAGTACAAGAAACACAACGCACAAAACGTGAGTATTTTCCTAGTGAGTCGCACAAAACGTTCCTAGTGAGAGACTAATTCATTATTCATGGTCAATGCTAATGTGTGTTACCTTATAGATTAACATGTAGATATTTTATAGTGGATAATCATACATAGATAGGTAGAAAGTTAAATGGAGAGAGTGAAACTAATGCAAATTACAAAAGAAATTATAAATGCAACCAAACTCGTGCATAGACCCCTTCTTAATTAAAAAAAACGATTCCCTCTAATCCATATTAGTTGATTTTGTGTATGTAGATATATTTTAGTTCTAGATATATCCATATTAGTTGTCTCTATGTATCTAGATATATTTTAGTTCTAGATACATCCATATTAGTAGCAAGTAATATGAATCGGAGGTAGTACATGAAAGTAAATTATGAATTATTTCATATAACGATGGAAATCCTTCTCCTTCAAGCAACTTATATATAATGGTGTCTCATCACTCTGAAAGCTATGTTTGAAACACACAATTATATATGATTTAAGATTGGATAGAACACAACAAAAAAGACCTTGATTGCCCAAAAAGTTCAGAGAAAAATAAATGCTAAGAAATCTGATTGTCCAAACAATTCTGAGAAGAATAAATGCTAAGAAATAAGATGTGCTATTTGCCACTTCATAAATTTGCATGAGAACAATCAGGAGAGACATGCAGCCTGTTTTTCGCTGATTGTGTTGTAGAGAAATAGGGGAATCTTCCCTATTTGTTGTTTCTTAGAGGTAGGCACGGCGCTATATTCATCCTACGGCAAGGTGATTGAAGACTTAAGTAACTGAACTGATATGCAAGATTGATTGTTGTGAAAGGACCATAATCTACTTTAAGAGCACTTCGAAACAAAATGCAAATACGACCAATTATCCGAAATCAGCTCTAGGAAATATATTCCTTCTTCTATATGGATCAGAGATCAGCACTCTGTCATAATCAGACATCTGCATTGGGGTCTGCAGCGGCGTCTGCAACCAAATACTGCCAGCAAACATCAACATCTAAGGACAGTCTGTGTCCAGGACAAAAAATCTTATGGCCCACGAGAACACTTTCCTCTAGGAGCGCTTCCTGCCCGGACCATCTCGAGAGGAGCATAGAGCCTAGGCAGTGGCGGTGGAAACAGCCGACCGGCTCGCCACCACATGCGTTAGAGGGGAGACGCTGATATTGTTGGGAGCGGAGCATGGGGCGGCGCCGGAGAGAGGGTCATGAAGCGGCGGCCAAGATCTGATTTCGAGAATTCACAATTTCCGCCGTCTGTCCCCACCCACCTCTCCCTCATCTCGTCTTCTTCCCCAACGCGAACAACTCGCCTCTTCGTCGAACTCTCAGTTGATTAATCTCCCCTGCCGTCACTTTTCTGGAACTTGGATGCCGTCGGGCTCAAGCAGACTCCGTCTCAGGGGCGGCCGACAGGAAGGATCCATGATCAATCTCGCGCTCAACGTCGCTGCCTATTTCTCCATTGTGTCCTACTTAATCGATTCTCTCTGTAGATATGATGGGGTGATCTGATCATGGAGGGCCCGGAGCGAGGACATATATAGCAGATCGGCAATTTCTGGTCGGATCGGACTCTCCTCGAGGGCAACGTGCTCTGTCGGGATTTCCAGGCTCAGTTTTTTTCGTTCGATCGATGGGATAACGGTTCGGGTCAACTTGCCGGTGGCAGTCCATGTAATTTGGATGAAGCTTAAGGGTAAATAAAAACGGACGAACTAGAAGCCTTATTTTCTTTATTATTAGGTATAGATAGTAAGCATTCAAGATGATAAAAAAAGTCTAGACATATTTAAACCATGCAAATCATGTATCTACTCTCTAACGACCCTAAACTCTATCTTATGAAGTAAGACATGAAGAGAAGTGGTTTTGGGTGTCAAACATGGAAATTTCAAAAACCACCCAAAAGCTTCATTTTAGATCTTGGTCAAACCTAGCTAGTAGTTGAGCAAGATTCAAATGGGCATAAAATTCAAAAAAATCAGAAAATGAAAAACCAAAGCACATAGCCTTCTTATGTCATAAAGTAAGAATTCAAGTTGATAAACAAGGTCTAGACATATTCAAACCCGACAAATCATGTATCTACACCTAACACTAAACTCTGTCTTATGAAGTCAAGCATGAAGAGAAGTGGTTTTGGGTTTCAAACATTGAGATTTCAAGAACCCCCCAAAAGATTCATTTTAGAGTGACTAAGAAGGATCCATGGTTACCTTTTCATTTTCATATTTTAAACTTGTTTAAATCTTTGTCAAACCTAGGATTTGACCAAGATTCAAATGGGCATAAAAATTCAGGAAAAAACCAAAAGAATGATAAACCAAAGCACATAACATTCTTATGTCATATATATAGTAAGCATTAAAGTTGATAAACAAGGTCTGGACATATTCAAACCAGATAATCATGTATATATCTGCCCCTAACCTTAAACTCTCTCTTAATTATAAAGTCAATCATGAAGAGAAGTGGTTTTGGGTTTCAAACATGAAAATTTCAAGAACATCCCAAAAGCTGGTACATATTAGAGTGACTAAGAAGGATCCAGGCTTACCTTTTCGTTTTCATATTTTATACTTGTTTAAATCCTGCTCAAACCTAGGATTTGACCAAGATTCAAATGGGCATAATGTGGGGCCCCGGACTTACCAGTCCAGAACTCCTGTTATGCATACAATTTCACGATCCCAAGATCATTCCATCGTGAATACATAACCGAACTGATACCAGATTACATCATCCATTACAGTGCCGAAATAACATTAATACGGAAGTCTTACATCATAGGCCATCAAGGCCGAAGTTCAACAAACAGCAGCGGAATTTATTTGACTCCAAACAACGGTGGAACCCAAATCGGGCCTTTACCCTACGAGCGGTCGACCGGGAGAGCGTCCTAGTTCGCGTCTTCGGCGTTGTACTCTTCTTCTTCGTAGTACTCCTCTTCAAAGTCTGGCCAAGTAAATAGCCAGGACAACAATGCCAATGAGTACGTTTGAATGTACTCGCAAACCACCTTAGAGAGAAATAAAGGATATGCAGTATGGCAGTAGCAAGGAACAGGCACTAACTAAGGCGACAAAGGAGCGAGATGTAGTTTCTCTCGAGAGTATGACATCTCTATATCTTTGTTGAAAAACCTTTTTAAAAATAAGTTTTCTTCTGAAGACTAATAGGTAAGGAGGACCCATTTTCATTCCCGGTCATCGGAGTGACCAAAACACTTTCATCTTTCCACCGTACCTATCAGGTACATCTCCACCAGTCCCACTGGTATATTTTCCGTACCTCCCAGGTACATTTCCAAAACCTTTTTGGAAAACACTTTTGTAAAACAAAACTTTCCTTTAATGCCAAGCAGCTTCCATTCCCACGTCCATAACCGCGGACACGGCTATTCGAATAGTTTTACACTCGCGAGAGGTTGTACACTTTCCCCACAAGATCCGAATACTCATCGTGTGGGCATCATCCCTGCATAATAACATATGCCACGACAAGTACCCGATCGTAGTTTTTCGCCTGCTCGCCTTAGCCTAGGACATGCCGCCTAGAGTTGTACCTCCCAACACCAGAGTCCAAGGGGTCGTTTTCCTAGGAGTAGCAAATTCCCCGACCAGCTCGACCCTCCGGAATGCCGCGACCAACTGCGGGGCATTATTCAATGGGAGCTCATAGGTTGTACCCCTGCCATCTGTCCGAGACGGAAAGGCGTTCCCAGTTCGTCGGGAAGGCCACGGTCGATAGGTGTCCATGCTCGGACTACCCCTTACATTTGCAGGACCCAAACTAAGGCGAGACAAACTACTACACTACGCCCCGTCCCACTAAAGGGTAATGTGGTTGTACTCGGCTAGGTCCGGTTAGGTACTCAGTCACCAAAGTTTTTCGAAAACAATTTTCTCCACTTGCCTCCAGCAACTTCTGTTCCCAAAAACCTTTTCCTTTTCATAAACTCACACTTGGGCAGGGCTACCCCATTCCAAGGTTTTCGAAACACATCTTTCTTGAAAACATTTTCACAAACCTTTTTAAAGAGGGCTCCCGACCTATAGTCCGACTTTTCTTTGAAAAGCGGCAACAAGGATGATAAGGTGCTAAGCACCACATCACTAGTAAGTGTGTAATCAGTAGGTAAAATGAGGGCTGCACCCGTAAGGGTGGAATAATAAAACTTTGAGTGGCGGAACCACTCACATAAATAAATAAAAGACATGCGCTTTATCAAAACCTCGTGATAATGCAAGAGTAAGATAATTAGGATGAGACATGCATCAAGAGGTGGCTTGCCTTGATCAGCAAAGTGTCCCTGGCCTTTCTCCACAAATCCTCCAAATTCACCTCTTCCTTTAATTCCGGCGGCGTTCGAATCTAGCGTCGCAAAATAAAAAGAAACAAGCACACACCGAATCAACAAACCATTCCAGAATAGTGCATACAAAATTTTTGTAAAATCACAGTATGTAAAGGTTTACAAATGCAAGCTACTGAAAGTGGTTTGACTAATTTATGATTTTTGAAACAAAAGATATGATTTTTGCAATTCCAGAAATGACTTAAGAACCATTTAAATGGTCTAAATCTCTCTGTGAGTCGCAAAAATACATGCAGTATACCCACTGAAAGCTAACAAAATGTATAACACTCTTGCACAAGAATCACTTGCAAATAATTTTTTAAATAATTTAGACAATTTAAATGAGACAGAAACCAGAGCACACAATTAGCTAGCCACACCAGTATCAGAGCATCACCAACAAAAAACAATCATACCCATGGATAGCTAATACCAAATGTGAGCTAACCCCACTGGTTTGGCATTTTTAGGATTTGTGAGTGATTTTACAAAAATCATATACTGAAAAGGTGTAATGTTTCAGTAATAAAATCCTTAAAATTAATCTACAACTCTGAAAAATATTTCCTTTGGCACCAAATTACCATATATATATGTCTACCAGTAGCACTTGGTTTTGTGTCAAAACCATTTATAGTTTTCAATTTAAAAATCAGTGAACAGCTCTCTGGTCCAATTTTAATTTGCTAACCAAACAAAATCCAAGAAGCTTCTGCATGTGAGTCTAGTGCCAAAATAAAGCTACTTACATCTACTTCATAACAAAATTAACCTCATGCGAAAAGGGTTTATAAATCTAACACAATAAATAAAATACACAACCGAGATACTTTTTAGGTTCTTATTTATCAAGCACATATTCACGGAACAAAATCACATGCATGCAATCTCCTGAGGTAGGGATATTGTTAACAAGCCTCCAGAATTTTGAATCATCAATTTTGGACGTTTTATGAATTTATGGCGATTTAAAAGCTAGGCAGTAGTTTTCTGGCAGGATTTTCCATATTAAAGAAAAAGGGGACAGTGGGCCGGAAGTGGGGGCGTGGCCCAGTCCAGCTCGCTGGCCAGCCCGGCCGTGGCGAGGAAGCGCGGGAGCGGCGGTTTTAAACGGAGGGAGGACGTGGCGGCCACGCTGGCTGGCGGGCCAGGGGCGGACCTGCATGCATCCGTTGGATTAAATCCAACGGTGCATGCCGTTTTCTTCCCCGACGCGACGGGAGACACAGGCGCAGGAAACCCTAGCGGTTCTGAAGGCTGCCGGGCTCACCTCGGGACGCAGAACTCGACGGGGGCGGGTGCGTTGGATGCTGCGGAAGAAGGGCTTCCGTGTGCGGGTCGCGGCGACGAAAACAGATGTGGTCGGAACGGCGGTCGACGGTGACGGGCTCCGCCGCTGTTCACGAGCGCGCCGCGCATGGGCCAACCTGAGGAGCAGGAAGATGCGCGTTAGAGAGAGGAAGGTGCAGCGCATCCAGAGAGCGAGAGAGGGAAGTCAGAGAAGGGCGGTAGCGACGGCAACGTTCACCCCAACGCGGCGGTAACCGACGGTGTCGAGCAAGAACTCGAGCAGCAGGGTTTGGGGATGGCTTTCTCCGCTTCTGATGAAGAAGAAGTGGTGGTTCGGGTGTTCTGTGACGAGAGGGGAGGAGAGTTGGGGAGCCCTGGCTATAAAAAGGAGAGGGTTTGCCTCACGGGGAGCTGAGCAAGTGCACGGTGAGAGGGAGGGCGCGGCGGCGTCCTACTGGGCGAGAGGGGCGGTTCTGCTGCGTGTCCGAGCCATGGAGGAGGTATTTGGAAGGATGCAGCTGTCGGTGGCGCGGGGAAAAAGCCAAGCGCGGTCGGGTCATGTCGATCTGCAGCTGTTCGACGAAATGACGGAGAAGGTTGGGGACGGTAGCGCCCAGGCAGGGTCGAAGGAGCTGGTCCCCGTTCGTGTGCGCGTGCGTGGTACATGCCTGCACCATCTGGTAGGGTCCATGAGGATGGGGAATGCCTGAGGCGACGAGGACGTGGCCGTGTCCGCGAGTCGGCGCGCGTGGTCACCACCAGAGCCCGCAGGGTGGTGGGGTGCGAGGGAGGGCCATGGTGGATGTCTGGGGTTGAGAGGGAGGTGTGGTGAGTGTCGACGTGGTTTGATTTCGTGTGCAGGCGCAGCAGGAAGGAGGGAGGGAAGAGCTGTCTCCCATGCGGTGCTTCCAAAGGAGAGAAGTCACGGGTGAGAGATAAACTCGATAGGGGAGGGATAGGAGGGGGATGCAGGGCTTCAGACTTTGTCTGGTCTAGGTGGAGTCATGCCATTTTGGCAGCATGCACTCACCATGGCCCGGCCACCTCCTCTCTCCACCCAATCTCTTCACCCACGGCAAGGGGTGGTAATCACAAGTGGGCAAGGTGATTAGGAAGGATGGCTGCATGTGAGGCAATGGGAGTGCAAGAGAAAAATACAAGAGAGAGAGGGAAAGAAGGGATTTGGGAGCACACACACATGCATGACTTACTTGACATGGCCGGCTCACACATTTCCAAAGTGGAACAAGACAAGAGAGAGAAAGGAGAAGGGAGGAGGGCATGGCCGGCCAAATTTTATTTAGCAAGCCAATTTGGCTCACCAAGTGTGCATGGGTGAGGAGAGTGTGGGAAAAATGAGAGGAAAAATAATGTCTAAAAAGAAAAGGGAGAATAAGTGGGAGGGACAAGTTAGATAGCACATGGTCTACGCGACCAAACTTGCTCAAAGACACATTTTGGGATTTTCGTCACGACCAAAATGAAGTGATATTGTTCAAGAAAATGATGAAAATGAAATGAGTTCATTAGCACATGGCTAGAGAAATTTTGTAATCAAATTTGGTGTGAGAACTGAGAGAGAAAAGTCACACACAAAAGTGACTAGAAGTTGATCTCAGAAGATCCATCTAAGCATTAGAGGTTTAAGTCCTAGGGTTTTGTGAGAAAGAAAAATGTGATCACTCGAGTAAATAGAGAGAGGTGAAATGTTCCAAGGGTTTGTGTCACGGTTAATTTAATTTAAACCAGAAATAAAGAAGTTCACATGTAGAAAGGGTTTTAGAGTTTTTAGTGATTGACACACAATTTAATTTTCACAAGTAACAACCACACACATCCTACAATTAATGCAAGATCAACTATATGCATGCAAAGCTTGAAGATAGAAAAAGTTTTTGTTGGCCCTAAATTTTGCATTTCAGAATTTTAAACCAAGGAACAAAAGTTGGGTTGTTACAAACCTTCCCCCCTTAAAATGAATCTCGTCCTCGAGATTCGGTGGCTAGGAACTGAAGAGTGCGGGAAAGTCCTTTCGGAGCTGATCTTCTCGTTCCCAAGTGGCTTCCTCCTCGGAGTGATTAGTCCACTGAACCTTACAGAATTTAATCTTCCTTCTTCGGGTGAGACGAATAGCTTCTTCTAAAATCCGAAGGGGTACTTCTCGATAAGTTAAGTCGGTGTTGAGGTCGAGGGTGCGATAGTCGATGTTCTTGAATACTTCAGGCTTGTCGGGCACTTGGAGACATCGTCGAAGAAGAGATATATGGAAGACATCGTGGAAATCCGCTAACTCAGCAGGCAGTTCCAGTTGGTAAGATACTTCACCTCGACGAGCGAGAACCTTGAAGGGCCCAATATATCTGGGGGCAAGCTTCCCTTTGACGTGAAATCTCTGCATTCCCTTGAGTGGAGTGACGCGAAGATAGGCATGATCTCCAACCTTGAAGGTCAACTCGCGACGCTTGGAATCAGCATAACTCTTCTGGCGGGATTGAGCGGCTTTGAGGCGATCACGGATCAGTTGGACTTGTTCTTCGGCTTCACGAAGATGGTCAGGTCCAAAAACTTGACTATCTCCGGTCTCGGACCAGTTGAGAGGGGTTCGACAGCGGCGACCATATAAGGCTTCAAAGGGGGCCATCTGTAGACTAGCTTGGTAGCTATTGTTGTAAGAGAATTCCGCGAAGGGTAGACAGTCTTCCCATTTTGCTCCATAGGCGAGGACACAAGCACGAAGCATATCTTCAAGAATCTGGTTTACTCTTTCTGTTTGGCCACCGGTCTGCGGGTGATAAGCGGTGCTAAATGATAGCCTGGTTCCTAAAGCTTCATGCAGACTTTCCCAAAATTTTGAGGTGAACTGGGTACCACGATCAGAGACGATCCTCTTCGGAACTCCGTGAAGACTCACTATTCGGGACATATAAAGATCAGCCAAGCGGGTACCGCGGTAGGTAGTCTTGACTGGAATGAAGTGAGCAACCTTGGTGAGTCGATCGACAATGACCCAGATGGAGTCGTGACCACGCTGAGATTTAGGAAGACCAGTAATGAAATCCATTCCAACTTCTTCCCATTTCCATTCAGGGACTTGGAGGGGTTGGAGCAGTCCAGCTGGTCGCTGATGTTCAGCCTTCACTTTCTGGCACACGTCGCAACGAGCGATGAAAAAGGCTATCTCGCGCTTCATACCGTGCCACCAGAATTGTTTCTTCAGGTCTTGATACATCTTCGTTCCTCCGGGGTGGATTGAGTAGGGGGTGTCGTGGGCTTCCTTCATGATGAGTTGCTTCAGGTCTTCAACATTAGAGACGTCCTTTGTACCACAAAACTCCTTTGGCATCAATCGTGAAGCCAGGAACTTCTTCCCTATCCATTCTACGCTTGATTCCTTCAATACTTCCGTGTCCCACCTGTGCTTCCTTGATTTGATCAAACAAGGTAGGATGTAGCTCAAGATTCGCCAGGAAACCTTGGCTAACCAACTCGAGGCCGAACTCCTCAAGTTCTTCATACAGCTTGGGTTGAGCAATTTTGATAGGGCGTTCAGCGAACATGGCTCTCGACTAAGGGCATCAGCTACGATATTGGCTTTACCGGGGTGATAATGAATGCCGAGGTCGTAATCCTTGATGAGCTCCATCCATCTCGCTTCTGCCTCATGTTCAGCTCCCGCTGAGTGAAAATATACTTCAGGCTCTTGTGATCAGTGTAGATCTCGCAGCGATTTCCCACTAGATAGTGGCGCCAGGTCTTCAGGGCGTGAACTACAGCAGCAAGCTCTAAGTCATGGGTGGGATAGTTCATCTCGTGCGGCCGAAGTTGTCTTGATAAATAAGCTATCACTTTGCCTTCTTGCATCAGAACACTTCCCAGACCAAGTTTCGATGCATCGCAGTACACATCAAAATCCTTGGTGATATCAGGCATGGTCAAGACGGGGGCTGTAACTAATCTCTTCTTGAGTTCCTGAAAACTGGCTTCACATTTGTCGGTCCATTCAAACTTTTTATCCTTCTTCAAAAGCTGCGTTAAGGGTCTCGCAATGCTGGAGAATCCCTCAACGAACTTACGATAATAACCCGCCAATCCTAAAAAGGCGCGGACTTCGGTCTGGTTGGTAGGGGCTTTCTTCTCCATGATGGACTGAATTTTGGATGGGTCGACAGATACTCCTCCGGCAGATATGACATGACCAAGAAATCCTACCTCTTTCAGCCAAAATTCACATTTACTAAACTTGGCGTAAAGCTTATGGTCTCTGAGAGTTCCCAAAACTATCCGCAGATGTTTAGCATGCTCTTCTTCATTCTTGGAGTAGATCAGAATATCGTCGATGAAAACCACGACGAACTTGTCGAGGTACTTCATGAACACCTTGTTCATGAGGTTCATGAAATAGGCAGGGGCATTGGTCAGTCCAAAGGACATCACGGTATATTCAAATAGTCCATACCGTGTGGTGAAGGCAGTTTTGGGGATGTCTGACTCTCGAACTTTCAGTTGATGATAACCAGTACGGAGATCAATCTTGGAGAAAACTCGGGCTCCATTCATCTGGTCGAACAGATCTTCAATCTTCGGGAGGGGGTATTTGTTCTTAATGGTGACATCATTAAGCTTCCGGTAATCCACGCACAGGCGGATGGTACCGTCCCGCTTATCCACAAAGATAACGGGAGATCCCCAGGGTGATGCGCTCGGGCGAATCAACCCTTTCCTCAACATGTCATCCAACTGCTTCTTCAACTCGACTAATTCTTGGGGGTTCATCCGGTAAGGTCGCTGAGCGATGGGGGCAGTTCCGGGGACTAGCTCGATGATAAACTCGATATCCCGATCAGGGGGCATACCGGGCAGCTCATCGGGAAAAACTTCAGGGTATTCACAAGCTACGGGTACTTCATGCAGGGCTGGACTAGCGACACTCTTCTTGCATAGGGCCTTCGATGATGGCATGGTGGCTACATGCTCAACTACTCCACCGTCCTCAGCAGTCAGGGTTATAGCTCGGCGAACACAATCTATGTGTCCCTTATACTTCACCATCCAATTCATCCCGAGGATAACTTCTAAGCCTTGCTCTCCTAATACGATCAAATCTGCGTGAAAACGCTTTCCCTGAATATCTATGGGAACCTCCTTGCAAGAACTTTGGGTTTTGTTGGTGGATCCAGGGATTTGGACTAACATAGGTCGCTTCATGGGGGTGGGGGTTAAACCTCCTTTTCTCACAAATGGCTTGGTAACGAAAGAGTGCGAGGCTCCGGAATCAAACAACACAGTTGAGGGTACCGAGTTGACAAGGAACGTACCCAGAACAATATCCGGAGCTTCCTGAGCTTCTTCAGCGTTGACATGGTTCAGATGTCCTCTAGGTGGTCCAGCTGGCCTCATATGGTTTTGGTTCCTGCCAGAAGCAATGCGAGATTGTCCTTGATTTGGCTTGGGCGCATTGGGGCGCTGTCCGGTAGTCACTAGGTTGGGGCACTTGTTAGAGTAATGATCCGGGTGTCCGCAGGTGTAGCATCCATTGGGGGGTTTGCGGACAGTGATGTTCTGGTGATTGTAGTTGGGATTTTGTTGAGGCTGTTGGGACATGGTGCAGGGGGTGGGTTCCACTGTTGCTGGGGTGCTGGCCTAGGTGGGGGCAGACTGCAGGGTTGCTGAGTGCTAGAGTTGCCCTGCAGCATTATTGCCTTGCGCTTGCGATTCTCAAAAGCATTCTTGCGCTTGCTTTAGACCATGATAGAAGCATCCACCAGAGACTCAAGGTCGGGATATGGGACAACTACCAAGATACTTTGCAGCTCGTCGTCTAGACCGTTCAGAAAACGGTCCTTCTTCTTCTCTTCAGTGTTGGTATCTTCAGGAGCATACCTAGACAGGGTGGTGAATTTGTCCAGGTAATCCACCACAGACATACTTCCTTGCCTCAGGTTCATGAACTTGTCCTTCATGATCTTGATCAGTCCAGAGGGGATATGCGTCTTGCGGAACTTGGCCTTGAATTCTTCCCAGTTGATGATGTGTCCTTCAACTTGCATAGCTTTGACGCTTTCCCACCAAGCACGTGCAGGTCCAGAAAGGAAATGAGTGGCGAATAACACCCTCTCATCATTGCCGACTCCGGTGACCTCCAGGTTGTTCTCTATGGTGCGAAGCCAATCATCGGCGTCAAGGGGTTCAGTGCACTTGGCGAAAACAGAAGGGTTGGTGCTTTGGAAATCCTTCAGCTTAGAGCAGGGGTCTCCATTTTCGTTCCCGCCATTATTGTGGTTGGCATTTCCGGTAGCAAGCTGAGCGAGGTGCTGAAGGGTAGCAAGATTAGCTTGGCGCTCTGCACGAGCTGCCTCACGGTCTTCCATCATAAGGCACAGAAGTTGCGCCAAGGTTGGGTCCGGAGGTGGAGGGGGGTTTTGGTCTGACCTGCTGGCGTTTCCACTTCGGGTTTCAACCATCCTAGAGAGATGTGGATTCAGAAATTAATGGAAGAAAAACAAGGAGATGGGCAGCCACTTAGAAGGGGAGGGTTTGGTAAAAATGAAAGTTTTTAAAATGGAAATAACAATGCAAAAATGGGCGAAGACAAAGGCATTTCATAGCAGGAGTGCCGAAGGCACAAAATAGCATCACACAACAATCACATACAACAAAATCAAGCTCACATGCTCCGAAACCTACAAACAACTACGTGAATAGCGAGTAGGACTAGTTTCAAGGGACACCTAATATTTAGGGTATCCTATTCGAATCAACTGAGCTTGTCATGTCTTCAATACCTCGAGTCCGGATGTCTGGTTTGGGGAACATCGCCAATTATATAGGTTTGGAAGAGGATGAGATAGTAGATTAAGAACTTTCAAAGTTATTAGAAATCAAAGAGGTGAGAATTAGTAGTTTTTGAAAGGGTAAGAAATGTAGAAGCTAAACTTCTAGTATTAGGAAAATAGGTTTAGTAAATAATTTTACCAAAGTAGTATTTTCCTAACTAACGCCCATGCTAACTAAGGTCTCCTACAGTCAGGATGGCTCTGATACCAGCTCTGTGGGGCCCCGGACTTACCAGTCCAGAACTCCTGTTATGCATACAATTTCACGATCCCAAGATCATTCCATCGTGAATACATAACCGAACTGATACCAGATTACATCATCCATTACAGTGCCGAAATAACATTAATACGGAAGTCTTACATCATAGGCCATCAAGGCCGAAGTTCAACAAACAGCAGCGGAATTTATTTGACTCCAAACAGCGGTGGAACCCAAATCAGGCCTTTACCCTACGAGCGGCCGATCGGGAGAGCGTCCTAGTTCGTGTTTCCGACGTCGTACTCCTCTTCTTCGTAGTACTCCTCTTCAAAGTCGGGTCAAGTAAATAGCCAGAACAACAATGCCAATGAATACGTTTGAATGTACTCGCAAACCACCTTAGAGAGAAATAAAGAATATGCAGTATGTCAGTAGCAAGGAACGAGGCACTAACTAAGGCGACAAAGGAGCGAGAGGTAGTTTCTCTCGAGAGTATGACATCTCTATATCTTTGTTGAAAAACCATTTTAAAAATAAGTTTTCTTCTCGAAGACTAATAGGTAAGGAGGACCCATTTTCATTCCCGGTCATCGGAGTGACCAAAACACTTTCAACTTTCCACCGTACCTCCCAGGCACATCTCCACCAGTCCCACTGGTATTTTTCCGTACCTCCCAGGTACATTTCCAAAACCTTTTTGGAAAACAGTTTTGTAAAACAAAACCTTCCTTTAATGCCAAGCAACTTCCATTCCCACGTCCATAACCGCGGACACGGCTATTCGAATAGTTTTACACTCTGCAGAGGTTGTACACTTTCCCCACAAGATCCGAATACTCATCGTGTGGGCATCATCCCCGCATAACAACATATGCCACGACAAGTACCCGATCGTAGTTTTTCGCTCGCTCGCCTTAGCCTAGGACATGCCGCCTAGAGTTGTACCTCCCAACACCGCAGTCCAAGGGGTCGTTGTCCCAGGAGTAGCAAATTCCCCGACTAACTCGACCCTCCGGAATGCCGCGACCAACTGCGGGGCATTATTTCAATGGGAGCTCATAGGTTGTACCCCTGCCATCCGATCCGCAGACGGAAAGGCGTTCCCGGCTCGTCGGGAAGGCCACGGTCGATAGGTGTCCATGCTCGGACTACCCCTTACATTTGCAGGACCCAAACTAAGGCGAGACAAACTACTACACTACGCCCCGTCCCACTAAAGGGTAATGTGGTTGTACCGGCTAGGTCCGGTTAGGTACTCAGTCACCAAAGTTTTTCGAAAACAATTTTCTCCACTTGCCTCCAGCAACTTCTCTTCCCAAAACCTTTTCCTTTTCATAAACTCACACTTGGGCAGGGCTACCCCATTCCAAGGTTTTCGAAACACTTCTTTCTTGAAAACATTTTCACAAAACCTTTTTAAAGAGGGCTCCCGACCTATAGTCCGACTTTTCTTTGAAAAGCGGCGACAAGGATGATAAGGTGCTAAGCACCACATCACTAGTAAGTGTGTGATCAGTAGGTAACATGAGGGCTGCACCCGTAAGGGTGGAATAATAAAACTTTGAGTGGTGGAACCACTCACATAAATAAATAAAAGACATGCAGCTTTATCAAAACCTCGTGATAATGCAAGAGTAAGATAATTAGGATGAGACATGCATCAAGAGGTGGCTTGCCTTGATCAGCAAAGTGTCCCCGGCCTTTCTCCACAAATCCTCCAAATTCACCTCTTCCTTTAATTCCGGCGGCGTTCGAATCTAGCGTCGCAAAATAAAAAGAAACAAGCACACACCGAATCAACAAACCATTCCAGAATAGTGCATACAAAAATTTTGTAAAATCACAGTATGTAAAGGTTTACAAATGCAAGCTACTGAAAGTGGTTTGACTAATTTATGATTTTTGAAACAAAAGATATGATTTTTGCAATTCCAGAAATGACTTAAGAACCATTTAAATGGTCTAAATCTCTCTGTGAGTCGCAAAAATACATGCGAGATACCCACTGAAAGCTAACAAAATGTATAACACTCTTGCACAAGAATCACTTGCAAATAATTTTTTAAATAATTTAGACAATTTAAATGAGACAGAAACCAGAGCACACAATTAGCTAGCCACACCAGTATCAGAGCATCACCAACAAAAAACAATCATACCCATGGATAGCTAATACCAAATGTGAGCTAACCCCACTGGTTTGGCATTTTTAGGATTTGTGAGTGATTTTACAAAAATCATATACTGAAAAGGTGTAATGTTTCAGTAATAAAATCCTTAAAATTAATCTACAACTCTGAAAAATATTTCCTTTGGCACCAAATTACCATATATATATGTCTACCAGTAGCACTTGGTTTTGTGTCAAAACCATTTATAGTTTTCAATTTAAAAATCAGTGAACAGCTCTCTGGTCCAATTTTAATTTGCTAACCAAACAAAATCCAAGAAGCTTCTGCATGTGAGTCTAGTGCCAAAATAAAGCTACTTACATCTACTTCATAACAAAATTAACCTCATGCAGAAAGGGTTTATAAATCTAACACAATAAATAAAATACACAACCAGATACTTTTTAGGTTCTTATTTATCAGCACATATTCACAGAACAAAATCACATGCATGCAATCTCCTGAGGTAGGGATATTGTTAACAAGCCTCCAGAATTTTGAATCATCAATTTTGGACGTTTTATGAATTTATGGCGATTTAAAAGCTAGGCAGTAGTTTTCTGGCAGGATTTTCCATATTAAAGAAAAAGGGGACAAGTGGGCCGGAAGTGGGGGCGTGGCCCAGTCCAGCTCGCTGGCCAGCCCGGCCGTGGCGAGGAAGCGCGGAAGCGGCGGTTTTAAACGGAGGGAGGACGTGGCGGCCACGCTGGCTGGCGGGCCAGGGGCGGACCTGCATGCATCCGTTGGATTAAATCCAACGGTGCATGCCGTTTTCTTCCCCGACGCGACGGGAGACACGAGCGCAGGAAACCCTAGCGGTTCCGAAGGCTGCCGGGCTCACCTCGGGACGCAGAACTCGACGGGGGCGGGTGCGTTGGATGCTGCGGAAGAAGGGCTTCCGTGTGCGGGTCGCGGCGACGAAAACAGATGTGGTCGGAACGGCGGTCGACGGTGACGGGCTCCGCCGCTGTTCACGAGCGCGCCGCGCATGGGCCAACCTGAGGAGCAGGAAGATGCGCGTTAGAGGGAGGAAGGTGCAGCGCATCCAGAGAGCGAGAGAGGGAAGTCAGAGAAGGGCGGTAGCGACGGCAACGTTCACCCCAACGCGGCGGTAACCGACGGTGTCGAGCAAGAACTCGAGCAGCAGGGTTTGGGGATGGCTTTCTCCGCTTCTGATGAAGAAGAAGTGGTGGTTCGGGTGTTCTGTGACGAGAGGGGAGGAGAGTTGGGGAGCCCTGGCTATAAAAAGGAGAGGGTTTGCCTCACGGGGAGCTGAGCAAGTGCACGGTGAGAGGGAGGGCGCGGCGGCGTCCTACTGGGCGAGAGAGGCGGTGCTGCTGCGTGTCTGAGCCATGGAGGAGGTATTTGGAAGCATGCAGCTGTCGGTGGCGCGAGGGAAAAGCCAAGCACGGTCGGGTCACGTCGATCCGCAGCTGTTCGACGAAATGACGGAGAGGGTTGGGGACGGTAGCGCCCAGGCAGTGGTCGAAGGAGCTGGTCCCCGTTCGTGTGCGCGTGCGTGGTACATGCCCGCACCATCCGGTAGGGTCCATGAGGATGGGGAATGCCCGAGGCGACGAGGACGTGGCCGTGTCCGTGAGTCGGCGCGCGTGGTCACCACCGGAGCCCGCAGTGGTGGTGGGGTGCGAGGGAGGGCCATGGTGGATGTCTGGGGTTGAGAGGGAGGTGTGGTGAGTGTCGACGTGGTTTGATTTCGTGTGCAGGCGCAGCAGGAAGGAGGGAGGGAAGAGCTGTCTCCCATGCGGTGCTTCCAAAGGAGAGAAGTCACGGGTGAGAGATAAACTCGATAGGGGAGGGATAGGAGGGGGATGCAGGGCTTCAGACTTTGTCTGGTCTAGGTGGAGTCATGCCATTTTGGCAGCATGCACTCACCATGGCCCGGCCACCTCCTCTCTCCACCCAATCTCTTCACCCACGGCAAGGGGTGGTAATCACAAGTGGGCAAGGTGATTAGGAAGGATGGCTGCATGTGAGGCAATGGGAGTGCAAGAGAAAAATACAAGAGAGAGAGGGAAAGAAGGGATTTGGGAGCACACACACATGCATGACTTACTTGACATGGCCGGCTCACACATTTCCAAAGTGGAACAAGACAAGAGAGAGAAAGGAGAAGGGAGGAGGGCATGGCCGGCCAAATTTTATTTAGCAAGCCAATTTGGCTCACCAAGTGTGCATGGGTGAGGAGAGTGTGGGAAAAATGAGAGGAAAAATAATGTCTAAAAAGAAAAGGGAGAATAAGTGGGAGGGACAAGTTAGATAGCACATGGTCTACGCGACCAAACTTGCTCAAAGACACATTTTGGGATTTTCGTCACGACCAAAATGAAGTGATATTGTTCAAGAAAATGATGAAAATGAAATGAGTTCATTAGCACATGGCTAGAGAAATTTTGTAATCAAATTTGGTGTGAGAACCGAGAGAGAAAAGTCACACACAAAAGTGACTAGAAGTTGATCTCAGAAGATCCATCTAAGCATTAGAGGTTTAAGTCCTAGGGTTTTGTGAGAAAGAAAAATGTGATCACTCGAGTAAATAGAGAGAGGTGAAATGTTCCAAGGGTTTGTGTCACGGTTAATTTAATTTAAACCAGAAATAAAGAAGTTCACATGTAGAAAGGGTTTTAGAGTTTTTAGTGATTGACACACAATTTAATTTTCACAAGTAACAACCACACACATCCTACAATTAATGCAAGATCAACTATATGCATGCAAAGCTTGAAGATAGAAAAAGTTTTTGTTGGCCCTAAATTTTTGCATTTC
>NC_061510.1:302163804-302242167 GCF_022539505.1 Lolium rigidum | reverse complement strand
CCATTGCCAGCTCTTTTTGCAAAATTATTGGATAAGCGGATGAAGCCACTAGTCCATTGGTGAAAGTTGCCCAACAAGATTGAAAGATAAACACCACATACTTCCTCATGAGCTATAAAACATTGACACAAATCAGAGGTAATAAATTTTGAATTGTTTAAAGGTAGCACTCAAGCAATTTACTTTGGAATGGCAGTAAATACCACATAGTAGGTAGGTATGGTGGACACAAATGGCATAGTGGTTGGCTCAAGGTTTTGGATGCACGAGAAGCATTTCCTCTCAAGACAAGGCTTAGGCTAGCAAGGTTGTTTGAAGCAAACACAAGTATGAACTGGTACAGCAAGACTTACATAAGAACATATTGCAAGCATTATAATACTCTACACTGTCTTCCTTGTTGCTCAAACACTTTTACCAGAAAATATCAAGACCTTAAGAGAGATCAATTATGCAAACCAATTTCAACAAGCTCTACAGTAGTTCTCCACTAATAGGCTTAGACTACATGAAAACAAACTTAATCATGATCTACTTGAGAGCTCAAAACAATTTCCAAGTGTCAAATTATTCAAGACAATATGAGGCATTTTCTGTTTCCAACCAAATATAAATAAGTGCAATAGCTTCCAACTTTTATCATTGAACATTAAAAGTAAAACGAAGAACACGAGTGTTCATATGAAAAAGCGGAGCGTGTATCTTTCCCACACAAGGATTGCTAGGATCCGATCTTATTCAAACAAAACAAAAATAAAAGCACACAGACGCTCCAAGTAAAGCACATAAGATGTGAACGAATAAAAATATAGTTTCAGGGGAGGAACCTGATAAGTTGATGAAGAAGGGGATGCCTTGGGCATCCCCAAGCTTAGACGCTTGAGTCTTCTTGAAATATGCGGGGATGAACCACGGGGGCATCCCCAAGCTTAGACTTTTCACTCTTCTCGATCATATATCATCCTCCTCTCTTGACCCTTGAAAACTTCCTTCACACCAAACTTCTCATAAACTTCATTAGAGGGGTTAGTACTCAAAAAATTTGAATCCACCTTGGTCCTGTAGTGGCACATTGCAAGAACTCAATAAAACATTAGCTACAGCCCTCTACGTCTAGAAAACCTCGCTTAAAGTCCACAAGAGACAATGCAAAATACGAGAGACAGAATCTGCCAAAACAGAACAGCCAGTAAAGACGAATTTTAATAAAATACTTCCGTTGCTCAAATCAGAAAACTCAAAACTAACGAAAGTTGCGTACATATCTGAGGAACACGCACGTAAATTGGCATATTTTTCTGAGTTACCTACAGAGAGAACAGCCCAGATTCGTGACAGATAGAAATCTGTTTCTGCGCAGAAATCCAAATCTAGTATCAACCTTCGATTAGAGGCTTCACTTGGCACAACAAAACACAAAACTAAGATAAGGAGAGGTTTCTACAGTAGTAAACAACTTCCAAGACACAAATATAAAATAAAGTACTGTAGCAAAATAACACATGGGTTATCTCCCAAGAAGTTGCTTTCTTTATAGCCATTAAGATGGGCTCAGCAGTTTTAATGATGCACTCGCAGAAAATAGTATTTGAAGCAAAAGAGAGCATCAAGAGGCAAATCCAAAACAAGTTTAAGCCTAACATGCTTCCTATGCATAGGAATCCTGTACACAAATAAATTCATGAAGAACAAAGTGACAAGCATAAGAAGATAAAACAAGTGTAGCTTCAAAATTTTAAGCATATAGAGATGTGTTTTAGTACCATGCAAATTTCTACTACCATATTTTCCTCTCTCATAATAATTTTCAGTAACTTCATGAATAAACTCAACAATATAACTATCACATGCAGCATACTTTTCATGATTTCCGAACACATAATTTTTATCAAGTTCAGGAATAGTGGAATTAAAACTTTCAAACTTACTTTTATTAATAATATAACAAGGTAGTTGATCAATCTCAAGAGATATGGGACTCATAGAATAAGTCAAGAACTCTCCAATCCCATTTTCATTAGTAGTACAATTAATATTATCAAGTAACATAGGACCATCATCTAGAGCTTTATCATAAACATTTGCCAAGCAAAATTCTTTAGTACCATGCATTTCGACATCAGGCACAAACAAAGCATTATCATAAGATTTATCAAAGTAGCATGGATTGTCATATATAACGGTAGCATAATTATTTTCACAAGTTTTACTCATAGGTAGTATTTCAAGAGAATCCACAGGAACATAACATTCAACCTCTTCCGGTAAGCATGGAGGACAATCAAATAGTGTAAGAGATAAAGAGTTACTCTCATTAGAAGGTTGGCATGGGTAGCTAATCCATTCTTCCTCCTTTTGTTCGTCGCTCTCCTCTTCTTTTTCATCCAATGAGCTTTCAGGTTCATCAATTTCTTCTTCCACCGGTTCCTCGCAAATTGTGAGTGCATTCTTGTGCATTAATGTGTCTCTCTTTATAATCAAGGATATAAGGATTCCTACCGTAGCATTCTATGCAAGAATTAAGGATAGTAGAGACATAATCTTTAAGGCCCTTACAAACAACACAAGTTTCATAATTCTCAACCATGAAGGATTCTATCTCGGAGGCTCCCATAAATAAGACAAATTGTTCTACCTCTTCGAACCCATAATGAATATAGCAATTTCGATTATAGCTCTTAATTAAAAATTCCTCACTAAAGCCACATTGAAATTTAAGATGTTTAGTATCCTGTTGAGAGCAACAGTTTATATCATGGCATTTAAGCAAGATTTTAGCAATTGTATTCAATTTTTCTATCATAGCACTCATTATTCTACCAGTTCTTGATTCTCTATAATTATTATAACATTCTATAAGCTCCAAATAGGTTGTTGGTTCTCCCATAACAGCAGTTTTTAATTTTTAGGTTTTTCAAATTTTTATGGATTTTTGGGTATATGAGAAAAATAAAACAAGACAAAAATAAACTAAGCAAAAGTAAACTACGCAAAATAATACTAGACATAAATAAACTAAGCACAAATAAACTAGACAAAAGTAAACTAAGCAAAACAAAATAAAATAAAATAGAGAGAGAGGTGGAGTGTACTCCCTGGTGAACTTATGAGTAGAGCTATGCCTCCCCGGCAACGGCGCCGTGAAAATAGTCTTGATGACCCACAAGTATAGGGGATCGCAACGAGTCTTCGAGGGAAGTAAAACCCAATTTATTGATTCGACACAAGGGGAGGTAAAGAATACTTATAAGCCTTAACAACCGAGTTGTCAATTCAGCTGCACCTGGAAAAGCACTAGTAACAGGGGTGATGTGAAAGTAGCGAGTGATATGAGAGCAGTGAGTAACAAGATAACACAGCAGCAGTAATAGTAACACAGGAGTAATGGCACCAGAAGATAGTTGATACTACTTCCAATGACATGTAGAACGAGTATATGATGATGAAAGATGGACCGGGGTTCCCAGCTATCTACACTAGTGGTAACTCTCCAATAACAAGTGTTGGGTGAACAAATTACGATCGGGCAATTGATAGGATTGAAATAGCATTAAGACAGAATATCAAGATCATTAATCATGTAGGCATGTTTTCCAATAATAGTCGTACGTGCTCGCAATGAGAAACTTGCACAACATCTTTTGTCCTACCAGTCGGTGGCAGCCGGGCCTCAAGGGAAACTACTGGATATTAAGGTACTCCTTTTAATAGAGCACCGGAGCAAAGCATTAACACTCCGTGAAAACATGTGTCCCTCACATCACCACCATCCTCTCCGGTTGTCCCGGTTTCTGTCACTTCGCGGACTTTGGTTCCGGACAGTGACATGTGCATACAACTTGTAGATACAATCTAAGCAATAATATAAAGCTCAAATCTAAGATCATGCCACTCGGGCCCTAGTGACAAGCATTAAGCATAACAAGATTGCAGCAACAATAACTTCATAAACTTTGTAGATAGACAATCATAATGTAACAATCCATCGGATCCCGACAAACACAACACCGATTACATCGGATGAATCTCAATCATGTAAGGAAGCTCATGAGATCATTGTATTGAAGTACATGGGGGAGAGAATACCAACTAGCTACAGCTAGAACCCGTAGTCCATGGGGGAACTACTCACGGAGCATGATGGAGGCGATGGCGTTGATGGAGATGGCTTCCGGGGCACTTCCCCGTCCCGGCGGGTGCCGGGACGAGACTTCTGTCCCCGAATTGGAGTTTCGCGATGGTGGCGGCGCCCACTGGAGTCTTTCTCGGAGTTTCGTCAAGAGTTGCGGTGTTTTTAGGTCGAAAGGGATTTTATAGGCGAAGAGGCGGCGCAGGGGGCACACAGGGGCTCCCCACCACAGGCCGGCGCGGGCCCGGGCCGGGCCGCGCCGCCCTATGGTGTGGTGGCCCTCCGGCCCCTCTCCGACTCTTCTTCGGTGTTCGGATGCTTCCGGGAAAAATAGGAGGTTTGGTCTTCGTTTCGTCGAATTCCGAGAATATTGCCCGAACAGCCTTTCCGGAACCAAAAACAGCAGAAAACGGAACTGGCACTGTGGCATCTTGTTAATAGGTTAGTTCCGGAAAACGCATAAAAACATTATAAAGTGCAAGCAAAACATGTAAGTATTGTCACAAAACAAGCATGGAACGACAGAAATTATGGATACATCGGGGACCTATCAATCGCGACCCATTGAATTCAAAATCCCGCACTACAGACATAGTCAATTTTGCATATTGGCATGGTTCACCAACAACAAAATCATCCAACCCTGCACGAGAGATTAGACTTTGAACATCTTGCAAGATTCCTGCACTTCTCATAAAATCCACGCACGGGTAGTAAGCGGGGTATACTCCTTCTTCGCGGTGAACTCTCATGACCTGTTGCACCTCCAATTCTTGTTGGTTGAGTTGGTGCCTACTCCCTTCCATTTTCTGAAATTTTTCAACAAACAATATAAAATTTGTTTTGGTGACATATAATTGAGGGAAACTACCATAGGAACTTGTTAGAGTACTAATCATGCATCAAAACTAGTTTCTACCACTTAGAACAAGCATGCAAGCTCACTAATCATGTTACCTACAGCAGCAAAATATTCAAGATATATTCCACCAAACAAAATTCTACTTGGATAATCGGAGGAGTCACATACCGGAGAGCAAGTGTGCCAAATTTCAGACAGAAATCTGGGCTGAGCAAAGAGATCGAGAAATCTAGAGCTCTTGAGCAAAAACGCGAGTGAGAGGAACCTGGTGCGAGTTTTTTCGGGAGAGAGAAGAGAGTGGGAGGAAGAGATGATGAAGTGGGGCAAGGAGGGGCCCACACACCAGGGTGGCGCGCCCCTTGCCGGCCGCGCCGGCCTGTGGGGTGCCACCTGGGGTGCCCCACTGGTCATCCCCAGGTGTTCCCAGGTGCCTCATCGAAAAATAGGACCAATGGTATAATTTTTGTGAATTTTTGAAAACTTTGAAAAATGCACATTTCTGGGTGTCAAAATTATTATTACTGGGCAGGAAATTTTTTGAAATCTCTAATTAACTAAAGAACTTTGCAAAAACAAAAGTGCTACCGCAATTAGATCAAGTGGAGGAAGAAAGAGATGTTGTTTAGCTCTTCTATGCATATAAAATGAATTTGTTAACAAGGTTGATCAAGTCTTGCCACCAAATAAATTTTACATAGCATATGAAGAAATAAACCTCAAATCAATCATGTTACCTTGTATTGTATTGATATGGATCCAATCACAAGAGTTTGATATTCTTCTTTAGGCTCATATATTGGACAATCAATAGTTCCCACTTTGATAGTTCTCACATTAGAAATTGTATTAACTCCACATGCTTTCTCAATCCTCTTGGGAAAATAAACGGTATGCTCCTTGTCATCGACATTGAAAGTAACTTTTCCTTTATTGCAATCAATAACAGCCCTCGCGGTGTTAAGAAAAGGTCTCCCAAGAATAATAGACATATTATCATCTTCGAGCATTTCCAACACAACAAAATCAGTTAATATCAAGCAGCTTATTAGTAACTTGAACAGGAACATCCTCACATATACCAACAGGAATAGCAAGAGATTTATCAGCCATTTGCAAAGATATATCAGTCGGTATCAACTTATCTAAATAAAGTCTCTTATAAAGAGAGAAAGGCATAACACTAACACGCGCTCCCAAATCACATAGAGCAGTTCTAACATAATTATTCTTAATAGAACAAGGAATAGTCGGAATCCTGGGTCGCCAAGCTTCTTTGGAACCTTACCATTAAAAGAGTAATTAGCAAGCATAGTGGAAATCTCCTCATTAGGAATTTTCCTTTTGTTAGAGACAATATGTTTCATATACTTTGAATAAGGAGGCAATTTAATAGCATCAGTCAAAGGTATTTGCAGGAATAAAGGTTTCATCCAATCACAGAATTCATTATAGTGTTCTTCTTCCTTTGATTTTAGTTTCTTAGCAGGAAAAGGCATTTGCTTTTGGACCCAAGGTTCCCTTTCACTACCATGTTTCTTAGCAATAAAATCTTCTTTAGTATACTTTTTATTTTTGGCATGCTTTTCGTGTTCTTCTTCAACCTCTTCTTTATCAGAAGCATCATTATTATCATTATCTTTATCATGTTCATTACCACTTTCAGTTTCAGCATCAGAAATAGAAATACTATTAGGATCATTAACAGGCTCAGAGGATTCTACAACAGTTTTATGTTTCTTTTTCTCTTTCTTAGATGGAGCACTAGTTTCAGTTCGTTGAGAATCTTGTTCAACTGTTTTGGTATGCCCTTCAGGATATAGAGGATCCTGGGTAGAAACACCGCCTCTAGTTGTTACTTCATAAGCATGTTTTTCTTTAGAATTATCTTTTAACAAGTCATTTTGCACTTTAGTGAGTTGATCAATTTGAGTTTGAACCATTTGAAAATGTTTAACAAGCATCTTAACATCATTGGAGGTTCTCTCCACAATACCATGCAATTCACCAATAGCTCGAGAATTTTCCATTAAATGATTCTCTACTCTCATATTGAAATTATTTTGCTTAACAATATAATTATCAAACTCATCTAAGCATTGAGCGGGAGGTTTTGAATACGGAATATCTTCTCTAGTAAAGCGTTCAAGAGAGTGTACCTCAATCATGGATGAAGGGGGAGTGATCCTACATGAATCTTCTATGGGAGGTAAATTCTTCACGTCTTCGGATTTAATACCCTTCTCTTTAAGAGATTTCTTGGCTTCCCTCATATCTTCATCATTTAATTTAATCATACCCCTCTTCTTCAATATCGGTGTCGGGGTTGGTTCAGGTGTAGATCAATCATCTTGATTCCGGCCTATTCTCGCCAGTAATTCTTCAGCGTCGTCTGGAGTTCTTTTCCTGAAAACACAACCAGCACAACTATCCAGGTATGCCCTAGACTCAATGGTTATTCCACTATAAAATATATCAAGTAAATCATGTTTTTCCAAATCATGGCCAGGCCGAGCTATAATAAGAGAGCAAAATCTAGCCCAAACCTCAGGCAATTTCTCTCCATCTTCCTGGTCAAAATTATAAATTCTCTGCAAAGCAATATGTTGAGCACTAGCAGGAAAGTATTTACGGAAGAAAACATCAAGCAATTCTTTTGGACTATTAATAGAATCAGGTGGCAAATTATTATACCAAGTTTTAGCATCATCCTTTAATGAGAAAGGGAAAATTTTAGCAACGAAATAAGTACGCTTCTTAACATCATCAGAAAACAAGCTACTAAGAGTAGATAGCTCAATCATGTGTTCTACAGCACTTTCTTTTTCAATACCACAAAAAGGTGTTTTCTCCACAATAGATATATGAGACAAATCAAGAGAAAAAATCATAATCCTTATCCTTAATGTTTATAGGAGATGTGGCAAATTTAGGATCAGGAGACCGTTTATATCTAACAGTATGTTGTGCAAGCAACTTTTTAATTTTTCTTGCATCAGTAGTAGCATTGCATTTATCAATAAAATCATCATCAAGTTCTAAATAATCCTCATCAAGATTATCACTAGAGTATTCAACAGACTCAGGTGAATTAACAGGTGTAGCAGCATTTTCATTAGGAGTTTCAGCATTTTAGATTTGTCTAGACCTAGCAATTGTAGCATCTAGAAAAGATCCCAATGAACCACTATCATCAAGCACAACAGAAGCATCATCAATATTATAAGAATTTTCAGATCTAGCAGAAGTACCAGCATGTGAAGCATGTGGTGGTGAAACAAGTTTATCAATCACAGATGGTGAATCAAGAGCAGCAGAGGTACTCAGAGTTGTACCTTTTCTTGTAGTGGATGGTAATATAGCGACTTTAGGATCGCGAGGTTTACCCATGATGGAGAATTTGCAGCGAACAATATCAATCCAAGTGAACTTCCAAATAAAGCTATGCTCCCCGGCAACGGCGCCGAGAAAATAGTCTTGATAACCCACAAGTATAGGGGATCGCAACAGTCTTCGAGGGAAGTAAAACCCAATTTATTGATTCGACACAAGGGGAGACAAAGAATACTTGAAAGCCTTAACAACGGAGTTGTCAATTCAGCTGCACCTGGAAACAGACTTGCTCGCAAGAGTTTATCAGTAGTAACAGTTTTATAGCAGTAGCAGTAGTGAAATAACAGTAGCAGAGTAACAAAGACAGCAGTAGTGATTATAGTAAATGGCAGGATTAAAATACTGTAGGCACAGGGATGGATGAACGGGCGTTGCATGGATGAGAGAAACTCATGTAACAATCAAAGCAGGGCATTTGCAGATAATAATAAAACGGTATCCAAGTACTAATCAATCAATAGGCTTGTGTTCCATATATAGTCGTACGTGCTCGCAATGAGAAACTTGCACAACATCTTTTGTCCTACCAGCCGGTGGCAGCCGGGCCTCTAGGGAATCTACTGGAAATTAAGGTGCTCCTTTTAATAGAGCACCGGAGCAAAGCATTCACACTCCGTGAACACATGTGATCCTCATATCACCGCCTTCCCCTTCGGTTGTCCCAATTTCTGTCACTTTGGGGCCTCGGGTTCCGGATAGCAATACGTGTATACAACTTGCAGGTAAGATCATAAAGCAATGAATATCATCATGAATCGATAACATGTTCCGATCTGAAATCATGGCACTCGGGCCCTAGTGACAAGCATTAAGCATAACAAGTTGCAACAATATCATAAAAGTACCAATTACGGGACACTAGGCACTATGCCCTAACAATCTTATGCTATTACATGACCAATCTCATCCAATCCCTACCATCCCCTTCAGCCTACAGCGGGGGAATTACTCACACATGGATGGGGGAAACATGGCTGGTCGATGGAGAGGCGTCGGTGGTGATGATGGCGATGATCTCCTCCAATTCCCCGTCCCGGCGGAGTGCCAGAACGGAGTTTCTGGTCCCGAGACGGAGTTTCGCGACGGTGGCGGCGTACTGGATGGTTTCTGGCGATTTCGACTAACCCCCGTGCGTTTTTAGGTCGAAGGCAATAAGTAGTCCGAAGGAGGGCGTCGGGGGCCAGCCGAGGCCGCCACACACTCAGGGCCGCGCGCCCCCTCCCGGGCCGCGCCGGCCTAGTGTGTGGGGCCCTCGGGCCTCCACCCGGCTTGCCCTTCTCGGCTCCGTCGCATTCTGGGAAAATAGGACCTTTCACATAAATTCCGAGGATTTTCCTGAAAGTTGGACTTCTGCACAAAAACGAGACACCAGAGCAATTCTGCTGAAAACAGCGTTAGTCCGTGTTAGTTGCATCCAAAATACACAAATTAGAGGCAAAACAATAGCAAAAGTGTTCGGGAAAGTAGATACGTTTTGGACGTATCAGTGTGTAGGTTCACTCTTTTTAGTTTGAATGTAGTCCACTCTAAAAATCTCTAAACAATCTTATATTTCTAAACAGAGAGAGTATCTAGTTAAATCTAGAAGCAAATCTCAATGCTAATGTACGATAAATTCATACCTTCATAATAAATCGAGAAAACAAAGTAGGGCCAATAAATTATAGTAGAATAGGGATAGATAATAAGCTGCATACAGTAGCCAACATAATAACAGGTTCTTAGATTCTTCCCAACTCCAACATATTAACAACAACAAAATAAAAAGCTGCTTTGCAGCAGCACATGTCCTGGACTCCACCTACTCCATCCGGCTCCTCCTCCAGTTCTTACTCCCATGTCCCTTGATCTTGGGCACCTTGGGCTTGATCGGAGGCATGCGCCCGGTGATGCGTGTAGTTGACACGTCCGTTGGGAACCCCAAGAGGAAGGTGTGATGCGCACAGTAGCAAGTTTCCCTCAGTAAGAAACCAAGGTTTAATCGAACCAGTAGGAGTCAAGAAGCACGTCGAAGGTTGATGGCGGCGGGATGTAGTGCGGCGCAACACCAGGGATTCCGGCGCCAACGTGGAACCTGCATAACACAACCAAAGTACTTTTCCCCAACGAAATAGTGAGGTTGTCAATCTCACCGGCTTGCTGTAACAAAGGATTAGATGTATAGTGTGGATGATGATTGTTTGCAGAAAACAGTAGAACAAGTATTGCGATGAGATTGTATTCGATATAAAAGAATGGACCGGGGTCCACAGCTTCACTAGAGGTGTCTCTCCCATAAGATAAATAGCATGTTGGGTGAACAAATTACAGTCGGGCAATTGACAAATAGAGAGGGCATAACAATGCACATACATGATATGATGAATATTGTGAGATTTAATTGGGCATTACGACAAAGTACATAGACCGCTATCCAACGATGCATCTATGCCTAAAAAGTCCACCTTCAAAGTTATCATCCGAACCCCTTCCAGCATTAAGTTGCAAAACAACAGACAATTGCATTAAGTATGGTGCGTAATGTAATCAATAACTACATCCTCGGACATAGCATCAATGTTTTATCCCTAGTGGCAACAAGACATCCACAACCTTAGAACTTTCTCGTCACTCGTCCTGCATTTAATGGAGGCATGAACCCACTATCGAGCATAAATACTCCCTCTTGGAGTTAAGAGCAAAAACTTGGCCAGAGCCTCTACTAATAACGGAGAGCATGCAAGATCATAAACAACACATAGGTAATAGATTGATAATCAACATAACATAGTATTCTCTATCCATCGGATCCCGACAAACACAACATATAGAATTACGTATAGATGATCTTGATCATGTTAGGCTGCTCACAAGATCCGACAATGAAGCACATGAGGAGAAGACAACCATCTAGCTACCGCTATGGACCCATAGTCCAGGGGTGAACTACTCACTCATCACTCCGGAGGCGACCATGGCGGTGAAGAGTCCTCCGGGAGATGATTCCCCTCTCGGCAGGGTGCCGGAGGTGATCCCCGTAATCCCCCGAGATGGGATTGGCGGCGGCGGCGTCTCGCAAGGTTTTCCGTATCGTGGCTCTCTGCATCGGGGGTTTCGCGACGAAGACTATATGTAGGCGGAAGGGCAAGTCGGGGGCCACACGAGGGCCCCACACAACAGGCCGGCGCGGCCCAGGCCCAGGCCGCGCCGCCCTAGTGTGTGGCCGCCTCGTGGCCCCACTTCGTCTCTCCTTCGGACTTCTGGAAGCTTCGTGCAAAAATAGGACCCTGGGCGTTGATTTCGTCCAATTCCGAGAACATTTCCTTTGTAGGATTTCTGAAACAAAAACAGCGTAAAACAAGAATCGGCTCTTCGGCATCTCGTTAATAGGTTAGTGCCGTAAAATGCATAAATACGACATATAATGTGTATAAAACATGTAGATATCATCAATAATGTGGCATGGAACATAAGAAATTATCGATACGTCGGAGACGTATCAGCATCCCCAAGCTTAGTTCTCGCTCGTCCCGAGCAGGTAAACGATAACAAAGATAATTTCCGGAGTGACATGCCATCATAACCTTGATCATACTATTGTAATCATATGTAATGAATGCAGCGATCAAAACAATGGTAATGACATGAGTAAACAAATGAATCATAAAGCAAAGACTTTTCATGAATAGCACTTCAAGACAAGCATCAATAAGTCTTGCATAAGAGTTAACTCATAAAACAATAAATCAAAGTAAAGGTATTGAAGCAACACAAAGGAAGATTAAGTTTCAGTGGTTGCTTTCAACTTATAACATGTATATCTCATGGATAATTGTCAACATAGAGTAATATAACAAGTGCAATATGCAAGTATGTAGGAATCAATGCACAGTTCACACACGTGTTTGCTTCTTGAGGTGGAGATAAATAGGTGAACTGACTCAACATAAAAGTAAAAGAAAGGTCCTTCAAAGAGGAAAGCATCGATTGCTATATTTGTGCTAGAGCTTTTATTTTGAAAACAAGAAACAATTTTGTCAACGGTAGTAATAAAGCATATGTATTATGTAAGTTATATCTTACAAGTTGCAAGCCTCATGCATAGTATACTAATAGTGCCCGCACCTTGTCCTAATTAGCTTGGACTACCGGGACGCAATACACATGTTTTAACCAAGTGTCATAAAGGGGTACCTCCATGCCGCCTGTACAAAGGTCTAAGGAGAAAACTCGCATTTTGGATTTCTCGCTTTTGATTATTCTCAACTTAGACATCCATACCGGGACAACATGGACAACAGATAATGGACTCCTCTTTAATGCATAAGCATGTAGCAACAATTAGTGTTCTCATATGAGATTGAGGATATATGTCCAAAACTGAAACTTCCACCATGATTCATGGCTTTAGTTAGCGGCCCAATGTTCTTCTCTAACAATATGCATGCTCTAACCATTAAAGTGGTAGATCTCCCTTACTTCGTACAAGACGGACATGCATAGCAACTCACATGATATTCAACAAAGAGTAGTTGATGGCGTCCCCAGAAGCATTGTTATCGCACAACAAGCAACTTAATAAGAGATAAAGTGCATAAGTACATATTCAATACCACAATAGTTTTTAAGCTATTTGTCCCATGAGCTATATATTGCAAAGGCGAATGATTGAAATTTTAAAGGTAGCACTCAAGCAATTTACTTTGGAATGGGGGAGAAATACCATGTAGTAGGTAGGTATGGTGGACACAAATGGCATAGTAGTTGGCTCAAGGATTTTGGATGCATGAGAAGTATTCCCTCTCGATACAAGGTTTAGGCTAGCAAGGTTATTTGAAACAAACACAAGTATGAACCGGTGCAGCAAAACTCACATAAAAGACATATTGTAAACATTATAAAACTCTACACCGTCTTCCTTGTTGTTCAAAACTCAATACTAGAAATTATCTAGACTTTAGAGAGACCAAATATGCAAACCAAATTTTAGCAAGCTCTATGTATTTCTTCATTAATAGGTGCAAAGTATATGATGCAAGAGCTTAAACATGAGCACAACAATTGCCAAGGATCAAATTATTCAAGACATTTTAGAATTACTACATGTAGCATTTCCCGATTCCAACCATATAACAATTTAACGAAGAAGATTCAACCTTCGCCATGAATACTATGAGTAAAGCCTAAGGACATATTTGTCCATATGCAACAGCGAAGCGTGTCTCTCTCCCACACAATGAATGATAGGATCCATTTTATTCAAACAAAACAAAAACAAAAACAAACCGACGCTCCAAGCAAAGTACATAAGATGTGATGGAATAAAAATATAGTTTCAGGGGAGGAACCTGATAGTGTTGTCGATGAAGAAGGGGATGCCTTGGGCATCCCCAAGCTTAGACGCTTGAGTCTTCTTAAAGTATGCAGGGGTGAACCACCGGGGCATCCCCAAGCTTAGAGCTTTCACTCTCCTTGATCATATTGCATCATTTCCCTCTCTTGATCCTTGAAAACTTCCTCCACACCAAACTCGAAACAACTCATTAGAGGGTTAATGCACAATAAAAATTAACATGTTCAGAGGTGACACAATCATTCTTAACACTTCTGGACATTGCATAAAGCTATTGTACATTAATGGAACAAAGAAATTCATCCACCATAGCAAAAGAGGCAATGCGAAATAAAAGGCAGAATCTTTCAAAACAGAACAGTTCGTAAAGATGGATTTTATCGAGGCACCAGACTTGCTCAAATGAAAATGCCCAAATTAAATGAAAGTTGCGTACATATCTGAGGATCACGCACGTAAATTGGCATATTTTTATGAGCTACCTACAGAGAGGCAGGTCGAAATTCGTGACAAAGCAAAGAAATCTGTTATCGCGCAAGCAATCCAAATCTAGTATGAACCTTACTATCAAAGACTTTACTTGGCACAACAAAGCACAAAACTAAGATAAGGAGAGGTTGCTACAGTAGTAAACAACTTCCAAGACTCAAATTCAAAACAAAAATACTGTAGTAAAAACATGGGTTGTCTCCCATAAGCGCTTTTCTTTAACGCCTTTCAGCTAGGCGCAGAAAGTGTTTATCAAGTGTTATCAAGAGATGAAGCATTGATATCATAACAGGGGGTGTTGGGAGTTTTCTCAACCATGCATAATATGTTGGATACATAAGTTTCAGCGGCTCCCTTTTCATTAGTCTTGGGCTTGCTACTCTCATCAAACAAATTTTCAGGAACAAGCCAAGCATAATTATCTTCTAGAGCTTCATGCATCGCTAGGAGCTTACATGGTATCGGTGCCTTAATCTCCCCACCATTATTAACATTATTAGTGTACTTAATTCTATCCATATCCATTTTTTCAAGTGTTCTTTTAAAGTCGGTATAAAAGCCAAGCCTCTTATGCTTAATAAAAACTTTTCTAGCTTCTATAGCTATATCTTCAAATTCTCGCACTAAGACTTTTAGAACAAAATCTCTCTTCTCTCCCCGCTCCATATCAGAAAGTGTAAGAAACATGTGTTGTATCATGGGGTTGAGACTAATAAATCTAGCTTCCATCATGCGTACTCAAACAAACAAGAGGCATCTTCATAAGTAGGGACAGCTTTTGCAAGTGGTATATCTTTAAGATCTTCATGCATACTAACATGGGTGACAAATTCTTCTATATTATCTCTTCCAATTATAGACCCTTGTCCCACAGGTATATCTTTTACAGTAAAATTAAGAGGAAACATGTTGAAATGAGTAAAGCAAATGCAAGTAACTATTTTTTGTGTGTTTTTGATATAGGATGCAAGACAGTAAATAAAGTAAAACTAGCAACTAATTTTTTTGTGTTTTGATATAAGTGCAGCAAACAAGTAAGTAAATAAAATAAAGCAAGACAAAAACAAAGTAAAGAGATTGGATTGTGGAGACTCCCCTTGCAGCGTGTCTTGATCTCCCCGGCAACGGCGCCAGAAATTTGCTTGATGCGTGTAGTTGACACGTTCGTTGGGAACCCCAAGAGGAAGGTGTGATGCGCACAGTAGCAAGTTTTCCTCAGTAAGAAACCAAGGTTTAATCGAACCAATAGGAGTCAAGAAGCACGTCGAAGGTTGATGGCGGCGGGATGTAGTGCGGCGCAACACCAGGGATTCCGGCGCCAACGTGGAACCTGCACAACACAACCAAAGTACTTTGCCCCAACGAAACAAAGTGAGGTTGTCAATCTCACCGGCTTGTCTGTAACAAAGGATTAGATGTATAGTGTGGATGATGATTGTTTGCAGAAAACAGTAGAACAAGTATTGCAGTAGATTGTATTCGATATAAAAGAATGGACCGGGGTCCACAGCTCACTAGAGGTGTCTCTCCCATAAGATAAATAGCATGTTGGGTGAACAAATTACAAGTCGGGCAATTGACAAATAGAGAGGGCATAACAATGCACATACATGATATGATGAATATTGTGAGATTTAATTGGGCATTACGACAAAGTACATAGACCGCTATCCAAAGCATGCATCTATGCCTAAAAAGTCCACCTTCAGTGTTATCATCCGAACCCCTTCCAGCATTAAGTTGCAAAACAAATGACAATTGCATTAAGTATGGTGCGTAATGTAATCAATAACTACATCCTCTGACATAGCATCAATGTTTTATCCCTAGTGGCAACAAGCACATCCACAACCTTAGAACTTTCTGTCACACGTCCCGCATTTAATGGAGGCATGAACCCACTATCGAGCATAAAAACTCCCTCTTGGAGTTAAGAGATAAAACTTGGCCGTGAGCCTCTACTAATAACGGAGAGCATGCAAGATCATAAACAACACATAGGTAATAGATTGATAATCAACATAACATAGTATTCTCTATCCATCGGATCCCGACAAACACAACATATAGAATTACAGTATAGATGATCTTGATCATGTTAGGCAGCTCACAAGATCCGACAATGAAGCACATGAGGAGAAGACAACCATCTAGCTACCGCTATGGACCCATAGTCCAGGGTGAACTACTCACTCATCACTCCGTGAGGCGACCATGGCGGTGAAGAGTCCTCCGGGAGATGATTCCCTCTCCGGCAGGGTGCCGGAGGTGATCTCCGAATCCCCCGAGATGGGATTGGCGGCGGCGGCGTCTCGCAAGGTTTTCCGTATCGTGGCTCTCGGTATCGGGGGTTTCGCGACGAAAACTATATGTAGGCGGAAGGGCAGGTCGGGGGCCACACGAGGGCCCCACACAACGAGCCGGCGCGGCCCAGGCCCGTGCCGCGCCGCCCTAGTGTGTGGCCGCCTCGTGGCCCCACTTCGTCTCTCCTTCGGACTTCGGAAGCTTCGTGCCCGGGCGTTGATTTCGTCCAATTCCGAGAATATTTCCTTTGTAGGATTTCTGAAACCAAAAACAGCGAAAAAAAAGCAACTGGCTCTTCGGCATCTCGTTAATAGGTTAGTGCCGGAAAATGCATAAATACGACATATAATGTGTATAAAACATGTAGATATCATCAATAATGTGGCATGGAACATAAGAAATTATCGATACGTCGGAGACGTATCACCCGGCAGCGATCTCCACCCGCTGGAAGTTGCGGAGGTGAATGTCGAGCGCCTTATGCTTGGAGCGGAAGGCGGAGACGTTCACTGTCGCGTCAACTTTGGGTAAGGTCCTTCCGATGTCCTCGGCATGCGTGAGGAGGCAGTTGAAGTCGGTGCCGCCGAGTCTCCTAGTGCAGAAGGGGCACTTGTAGACACCTTTGGCGAAGTAGGAGGCGAACTGGCCGACCTGCAGCCTCCGCAGCACCTACCGAGCCTTGGTGTGCTGATCCTCCTTGTTGTTGCCGACGTCGCTGCCAGACACCTGATCCATATCAAACGGAAACTATGAGTGAATGAGTTGCAATGATGACGTAGCGTGCATGATAACAAAGTTAGGAAAAACAGAGGCAACCTCAGTTAGATTGAACACGATTATATATCTACAGGGACGGGGTTAGCGAACTAAAGCTCATGCGCAACAGATTTGTACACAACAATGGTTCGCTGAACCCGCCCTGTACAAATTTGTGCCCAACGATTCATCATAGGAAAATAAACAAATTTAGGCAAAGAAACAAATTCTAGATCTGAATAAATTAACCGAACGGCCGAACCCCAAATTTTAACCAAAATCTTAACTGATTGAGATGACATGATTACTTGCATCAATTAACCGAATGGCCGAACCCCAAATCTTAACCCCAAATCTTAATTGATTTAGATCCCATGATTACTTGCATAAATCAAGAAGGGATCAAATCAAAATGGAATAAAATCGGCTCAAATATTAACCCAATACTCATCCTACCTACAGATCAGCACTAATAGTTACTAGGGAACCAACAAAAATAGGGTTGAAAAAGGAAAGGGGAACAACAAGGGAGCAAACCGTAGTTACCTCGTTCCAAGGGTCATCCATGTAGGTGTCGTAGGGGTTCGCCGGACAGATGTACGGCACCTTCTCATAGGGGTCCCATTTCGGCGGGATCTGACCGCCACCAGCGGCAGCCTCCGATGCACCGGCGGGAGCCGCCAATGCACCGGCGGCGGCGACGGCCGTAGATGGGATGACGTCGAAGATGGAGGCGCCGTGCTTAGAGGGGACGACATCGAGGACGGAGGACGGATTCGTATTCTCCTTGTTCATCGCCGGCAGAGTAGAGGGAGATGGTTTTTTTTTGCTTTGGAGAAGATGATGGGACGTGAGAGGCGGCGTTGCGTGAGGGAGTGAGCGTGATAGTGAGATAGTGCGAGGATGCGAACAGGGAGATGCATCTGTATAGGCGAGAGGTCCTAAATGCGACCCGCGTCCTACGCGTCCACGGTTGCACGTCCGCACGTCTTCGACTTCTGCACAGCGACACACGTCAACGATTGCACGTCTTCAACTTCTGCACCGCGACCCGTATCCTACGCGTCAACAATTGCACGTCTTCCACTTCTGCACCGTAAAACGCGTCCTCGAGTCTAACCCTCGAGATTTAGATATACTTAGGTATACCCTCGAGTCTTATACTAGCATTTTTTGTGTGCTCAGTTTTCCCCTTGAGTGATAATACTGGCTAGTGCAATATAATCAGTTTAACCCTCAAGTGGCTGGTCAACAGAGAGTCAACAAATAAGATTAAGCTAGTTAAATGAGTCATTTAATGTGCAAAAAAATCCAAAAAAGATAAAACCATAGTGGCACTTACTCATTGAGTCTTCTTACGCGACCTGCCACGTTGGGAATCATAACAATCATAGATAAATCAAGTTTTACCATAAATTGTCACTTCTCAAATCACCTAGTAGCTATGAAGGTGCATGGCTTTCCGCAATAAGTCCTTCCCAAAACAGATTTCCCCAAAACATACTTTGTCTGAATGAGGCCATAATTTTCACACTCATGTATATTTGTATTGCAAATAGTTTGAGGTAGGCCAAGATGGGTTTCATTGTACAAAATAGGCATTTTCCATTTTTTAAATCTCATATTTGAATCCCTTAGTCTGTTTACTACTCACGTGCCCTTGGTTTCTTGATACTACTCAGTTTTGCCCTCTCCCTTCACAAATTCTCATAGACGCCCAACCTTGCCCTGATTGGTCTAGCCCTTGTTACGCGGATCGTGCCCGCCGACCATCGATTGTATGATCTAACGGGCAGGATAACCCTTCTCTCTCTCTGATCGGGGTCACCACCCTCTCTCTCTCTATCGGCGGCTAGCTTCCACCCTCTATGTATGCTAAATACCCAGTTTGCCACCAGATTTAGCAAGTTTGGTTTTCTGTATTATTTTTCACGCGCTAAAAATTATAAAATCTTTTAGGCATTACTTTTTACGCAAAAAATGATAAACCATCACCGATTTCTTGTACCCATTACTTTTCACGCAAAAACAAGATTTAGGTGAATGCATTATTTGTCACCCCTCTAACAATTATCAACTCTCTTTAGAATTCCTTTTCTTTTAGGGAATATAGTTTGGGATATAGTTTTGGTTATTTGCAACATCCCAAAAGTGGTATAATTTTGGTATAAACATGAGGCATACATATTTGAGGGATTTTGGTGAATGGATTATTTATCACCCCTCTAACAATTATCAACTTTCTTTAGCATTCCTTTTCTTTTAGGGAATATAGTTTGGGATATAGTTTTGGTTATTTGAAATGTTCCAAAAGTGGTATAATTTTGGTAGAAACATGAGGCATACATATTTGTGGGATTTCGTTGAATGCATTATTTGTCACCCCTCTAACAATTATCAACTATCTTTAGTATTCATTTTCATTTAGGAAATATAGTTTTGGTAATTTGAAACGGCCCAAAAGTGGTATAATTTTGGTATAAACACGAGGCATACATATTTGGCATATTTGGGGGATTTCGGTGAATGGATTATTTATCACCCCTATAACAATTATCAACTTTCTTCATCATTCCTTTTCTTTTAGGAAATATAGTTTGGGATATAGTTTTGGTTATTTGAAATGTCCCAAAAGTGGTATAATTTTGGTATAAATATGAGACATACATATTTGTGGGATTTCGGTGAATGCATTATTTGTCACCCCTCTAACAATTATCAACTATCTTTAGCATTCCTTTTCTTTTAGGGAATATAGTTTTGATAATTTGAAACGGTCCAAAAGTGGTATAATTTTGGTAGAAACATGAGACATACATATTTGGCATATTTGGGGATTTCGGTGAATGGATTATTTATCACCCCTCTAAGAATTTTCAACTTTCTTTAGCATTCCTTTTCTTTTAGGGGATATAGTGTAATATACCAGAACATAGGACTAACGAAGGGTAGAACTAGAAAGGGGATGTGCATTTCATTGCAAAACGGGGGAAATTTTTGCGCTTTATTGTATAAGACCTAAGAAGGATCGAGGTTTCTCTCTCGTTGCTATTAGGGTTAGGGCAACGAGAGTGTGATAAATTTCGACATGACTTCTTTTGAAACTTAGAGTTTTGGGAGATGATTTGAATTGTATTTCAAATTGAATTCATAACACAAATGAAGTATAAGTTAAACAATAAACAAATGAATTATGAATTCATAATTCATGCACACATCTCACATATACAAAATTATTCAAAAGAATATCAAATTTATATAAATAAATCACAAGTGAAATCAAAAATTTACAAAAAGCTCATAAAACAAAACTTGAGCTTTATTGATATGCACACATAGATTTATTGTCATTACAATATCCATTATACAAGAATTGATGAATAATAAAAGACAGAAAATAAAAATTAAATTAATTGAATTGATCCTAAACTAAAATCTTCATCAATCTTCATCTTGTCACTCTCCAATTCTTGATTCATCTTGGAAACCTGCAAAACAGAAGCAAATAGAAGAATATGTCCAGTACCAAGTGTCATTGATACTTGGCAAGCAAAAGAAATGGAAATGGAGCTGATAAGCTTGGAGGCTTGGAGCAAGTCCCAACCCAGGACAAGAGGGAACACAACAGCACTGCACCCTTCTGAGCAAGGAGTGGAGCACAAGACAACACAACACACACACATACATGAGCTGTCGACCAAGGAGTCTAGCATATGGCGCTATAAATAGCACAGTGCTTAGAGATAGGGTTGAGTTCATCAGATCATCAGGAAGAACAACAAGAACTGCTCAAGAACCACCAGTAAAGCATTTCATACATTTATCCAGGGAAATCAAACACCAAAACCCAACCAATCATCCATAGAGCATGGTGACCTAAGGAGTAAATCAACCAGGAGCTAGGAGGTGAAGTGCTGTGATCACAACAACCATCCAGAAGCACTGCAACAACACAAAATCACTTTCTAGGAGCTGGAGCAAGGTATACATCATACCTGGATGGATCTCATGATCCAATCCATCATAAGCATGCTCATACACACTTGGTGTGGAGTAGATTGCTCCACTGGGTATATCATCACTTGGTATTTACCAAGTGATGCCAGTTAGAAGAGGTTAGACCAAGAACTAGAGAAGATAGTCACTGGATATGCTTAAGTGCTAGCTATCCATGTCACTAAAACCCTAGAACAGTAGCCAACTAGATAACCTAGCACCATATGGTGTGTTTAACCATCAGATTCACCCATTTTTCATCAAAAGCATCCACATGGCATTCATTTAGATGATTTCCAACTGTGGAGTTTGTTCATATTTTCATAAAACCCACCAAATAGCCAAATAGGATGCAACCGATGCAGTATCAAGCCACTGAGGTCACATACTAGCTCAGTATGCAAACAAAGCCACACATGCAGATTGTCTTCATCACCACATAGGTTCAGACAAGAATATCTATTCCAAAATCATAATGGAATTCATTTAAGCAACATCTTATACAGTTGAATCATAACCAACACATGGTTCATCAATAATAACTGGCAGAATTAAATACATGGCAAGAACTATGTAGGAATGACAAGGTTTTTAAAGATAGTTTTTTCTCTTATGTGGCCCATCTACCGGTGTACAACTTTGCTTCTTTCATGGTCATCATTGCAACCTACGGTGGATCGCTATCTCTTTACGGAGGTATCTACAATGTTGGAGGATACGACGAAGGTGTTTATTACCCAACATGGGTGGCTGCATAACCGTAGGATAGCAACTCCTCATGTCTTGTTTACCTTCTGTTATTGTGAACCATTTGTGTCGGCTTTCTTCGTTGTTTGCGTTTTACTTTTGACCAATCTTGAATGGGTGTGTGCATCTTAGCTATGAAGAGGCTGTGTGTAATGTTTAAAAATGTTTTAAGTAATAAATCTCTATTTATAATAAAACATTTACGTGGTTCCCCTCCCATTTATTGGGTCATCGGTGGTGATAGACTCGTCATGTACAATGGGGTGATGTCAGCTTTCCCTTAGAGATGCCACGTTAGATTTTTTGCTTTGTTGGATGGGAGAGAATTATGAGAGAGAAGGTTGTCTTCTCTTAGGAAAATAAGGGAAGACTATTTTCTCCATTGTATCACATATGTCTTCCCTTAGCAATAAATTTCCAACCGAAATTTAATTATTAATATTAATTGCTAGAAATAGCTATAAGAGATAATGCATTGTATGCCTTATATTTATTACCTTCTCTAGCTGATGTGGCCGGGTAAGGGAAGACATGCCTTCTCTACAATTGTACATGCCCTTAGTTTGTCCAAAGACCTTGTCCTCAGTTCTCGGCCTCCAGATTTACCAGCGGTGGTCGCTGCCTATTATTGGGGCATCTCTTCTTCTGCCGCATGTAGGTCCAAACATTTCTTGGTGCTAGGGTGATGGTCTCCTTCCTACCTTTGAAGGCAGTTGATTGCACGGGTGTGCTCGACACTCATCAGATAGTCTTTGGCCTTCATCTTCGTCTCCTGTGGTGGCTGGTGCGTGGTGCATTTTAGGAAGTGGAGGCCGTCGGCCGTTCCGACTTCCTGATGGAGCCTACTTTGTTAAGAGATATTACTATTCCTCTGAGGCGTGCCCTCCCTACATGGTAGGATGACACATGTGCTCTGGCGGCAAATTTTTAATTCCCTGGGGTGTTTTACTTATGTATGGAGGGCCAAGTTTTTAAAAAACTTGCGGATGAGGCGTTTATGCACCCGATATTTCTTTATGTTTTTCACAAGATGTGAACAAAAAGCTTCTCACAATATATGTCTTTATCTTTTTTCCGCGAAACTTGGCGTGCATACATGTAATGCCGACATATACGTGCCAAATTTGTATTCATATTTCTTTTGATATAATATTTTCTCGGTACCAAGAGCATATGCTCCAAAGTTCAAAAGTGGTTTTCCTCTTGACATACACATTTTGCCAGCTGATCAATTTAAATAGTAGACGCTTCTACAATTATGCATACCTAATAATATCCTAGAACCACAACTATTTTTAATTGTAGTAAGTGAATATTTAAGTATATTACAAAATATACTTAAGCACACAAGTAGAAACCCTATTCAGCATGCAGAAAAGTTATTGTGCACCTAACATGATTTTACGTTATTAAACTCATAAGTTTATGATTGTGCACCCAACATAATTTTATGGTTGTTGAACTTATAAATGTATATGTTATGTATGCTAATAATTACGTTTATACTGATTCACAACAAAAAATTAACATAAAAAGCGAAGTGTATAAATCACTACAGTATGAAAACACAAAAAATATGTATTTTACGTTATATTTTATACGTCACACAAATAAAAAGTCATTTTTTTCTTATGTTCTTCTCTACTTCTGAAGTAAGGCAACATTTATGTGATTTAAAAATCATCTAGGTTTTTGCCAAGATACAAGGTGGGAGTAGAATAACTATTCTACCTCACGTAGTCGAATAGCGCATGCCTACATATACACACTATATAGTTAATGCAACTTTGAAAATTATTCCGAGGAGAACTTTAATTATAACATACTTTTTACATTTATAACAATCAAACTTTGTGGTAGTATATACATTATAATTGTATATTAATTACATGTAACTAATGTTCTGAAAAAATGTTACATGGTTAACTATGCCATCTAAGTAACAAAAAATTGCGCGATAGAAAAAAAATAAGTATGAAAGTTTAGTATAAAAATGCATTTATTTAATCTCTCAAGTATGTATCATGGAATTGGTTAACTTTATTTGGTCTAGTGTGGGTGTGCATGAGAGTAGTGAACAACATGAGCGTAGCCGCACCTCTTCGAATGATTAGATAATATCTTCATATGCATCCGAAGTGATATTGTACATGTATCACACTTCATTGACAATACAATACATTTTTACTCTAAATAAGGTCCAATGTTTCATTGTTTTTATTGCAAACAAGTAGCATAAAAACTGAATTGTCAGTATACCAATATCGTCTATTCTGACCCCGAACATTCGGATCACCTCACATCTCACGTAGGGGTGTGCGAAACGCTCACCGGTAAAAACCGTTTTAAACCGGTAGGTGAAAGTAGTTTATTTTCTTTAACACTTCTAGTTTATTAAAAAATGAAATAAGCTTAAACCGGTTAAACCGTGAAACCGTTTTTACCCACCCACCCCTAATCTCACCATTGTGCAGCCAAGTTTCTAATCAACGAAAGTAGTGCCACTAGCTAATACAGCTCGACAGGCCGTGACCCGGATTTACTACACACCTGCTGGCTGCTCCTTAATTGGCACACAAGTCGACACCTAGCTCGACCGCCATGTGTGGATGCCACCAAGCTGTGGATCCCGGACAGGTCAGCTGGCATCATTCTAGCTAGAGGCATGTAGTTGTAGGCAAAACAAAGGCCATTGGCTAGCTGATCATCATCATCATCATCTCAATAGCGGCATCCATGGTCCATGTCGCGTAGTCTTAATTAGCAGCACGATGCTGTTGTTGGGGAAAAGCTGAAACTAAGTCCCAGAAATCTGAGGTTGGTCACTTTACACGATAGGTCCTGAAGAAAAGATCTAAGCCGGGTCGGCCGTGTTGTTCTTACTCTTACATTACATGTTGTCCTTGGAGTAGATAGGTAGGACAGGTCATGACTTTGTTTCGACTTAATAATCGGTAATGGCGATTAACCTGTTTCCTTGGACTTGAGATGTCGGCTCTGAATGCTGCAGCCTGCAGAGGATGGCAACGCGCATCCGTGCCTGCCGTGCGATGATAGTTTACAAACACAAGTTATTAACCGAGATAACATGCTTAATTCTTCACCCCTTAATTACCAAGGAAATGCAGTACATCCGCCTCGACACTTCAACGACAAGTTTGTATTTGTTCTACGTACATGAGAAAAACTGAGCAGCATTAGTCCACGCGCTTTACCTGTCACCACTAACCACACACAAAGGAGATCACATGGACAGGATCGCGCTCGCCACATACGGTGCGACCCAGATCACACTATCTACGACCACAACAATTAGTTGGTCCTGATCGATCGATCCACCCACTGAGATGGACACGATTCGCCCATAACAGTGGAAAGAGCTCCACGACCACTGCATTGACTAAAAGCATTGGTTGGCCGGTGGCAAGCTGTTGCGATGTCACTTTGTTTTGCCGATAGCCAGGTTGACATTTGGGAATCAATTAACGGCCCCATGCAAGTGTACTGATCGACGGTCAACTCCTTTTGATATGTTTTTTTCTAATAAAAGGAATAATACCTCCACCCCTATGCATCGACTGCTCCACACAATCATTTTTTTTTCTGTGAGGTTTATAATCTATTACCCCAGTTCCGAAATATAAGCTAACTTTCTACAAAAGCTTATATTTTGAAACGGATGTAATATTTCATAAGGTAAGTGAAAACCAAGATAAAAATGGCTTAAACAACTGCCAATACAGATTACAGAAAGTACTTATGTCTCACGAATATTATTACTAAACCGACATCCTCATCGGCTTAACATGACACTAGGAAGCGTAGGCGCGGCGGCACGCCGCGCCCGTGGTGTTGTTATGTTGGCATATATGGCTTGCGTTATCTATTTTTCCATGCTATTTTTTCTTTAAATGCCAATATGAGTTCTTCTTCGATAATAAAGAATGACGGTGTTAGTCTGGTCACATTTAGATAATTTTATGAGCTGTTGAGAAACAAAATGTCTCACTTTTCAAGGATGTGTAATCTGATTGTTTTTATCAAAATATTGTATGTAAATTAATATTGGTATGCATTTGTCTTTTTCATGTCGATGATTGCTTTCACTTTAGTTTTCACAAAGTTCTCAGTATAATTGGCCTGAGTGTTTGCTAAGTAGACAGCGTGGGAGGCAATGCAAAAATGAGCGAGAAAATGGAGGAAATCTACATTTAGCAGGTAAGTATGGGAGTCACTCGTTGCTGCAAAAAAATTGAAGTAAAGAGAGGGAATCTAGGAGGCAGCACCGCAGTAGGCAGCAGGCCGCGTGCCGTCTCCTTCCTATCCCGAGGAGTGAGGACAGTGAGCTCCATCCCCAAATCGGGCAGCACATCCTCTCATCCGCACACCGGCGCCGCCCCCACCTTCCTCCCTCCCTTCAATCTCCCCCGGTAGCGACTCGGCGGTCAGCAGGAATGCATGCGGGTCCTTCTTCTCCTCACTTGCCGCCCGGCAGAGCTCCACGCGCGTCAGTGCACGCCCGTCCACCAGTTTCAGAAGCACCATCGGCTTGGGCCTGCTGTCCCCTGCGCCATAATCACCCGGTGGGTTCCCTGGTCGGCGAGCAGCAGCTCCATGTCCGTGTCGAGGGCCAGCCGCGCGCTCCACCGCAGCATCACCGCCGAGGAGCCTCGTGGTCCCGTTCCCCTTCTTCTCTCCCGTCGCGGTTCCATGTCCGTGTCGAGGAGGAGTTAGGCCGGAGAGAAGAAGGGGAGAATGTCGAGACGGCGCTTTCATCAGTCGAGACTTGAAACCAAGCTGCAGATTAGAAGAGAAGAAGCTATGTTCCGTCGGCATGCACGACAATGGAACCTTGCTGCTGGCTGGGATTCAGTGCATCGGCGTCACATATCTTGCCAATAAGGCCCTGGACGAAGAGGAGCTAATGACGGCAGTCAGTCGTACCGGACAGGAGGCGGCGGAAGGAATCAACTAAAGTGAATCCGAGCTGACCTCGTACAAATCGGTATGTTCCGCTTTCCTGAGTTGGCAAAAGAGAATTTACTTACGCTTAAAAAGAGAGTAACTGTCATGTTTCCAATTTTCTCTTCCATGTACTTAGTATACTAAGTTCTACTCTTTGTGTTCATACGAATAAGCTAGAACTGAAAATGTAAAGTAAAATTAAATATACAAAACCATGTGAGATTACTAAGCAAGCTGTCTACAATCATCAGGAGTAATACCAAGATGGATGAAACAGAAGTTAGTCTTCACTATGTTGATTACAGTCGTTATACAGGAAAGTACAACAGTATCATGCAACAGAAAATTTCTAGTTGCTACATTAATACACTAACCGCAGCAGTTGTAGTTCGCTGTGTGTAGTAACATTAGTAAGCAAAATAGAAGATCTGGGACTGTATAAGTGCTTAGTATTATAGCATGCTGAAAATACATCGAAGCAGTAGATTTTTAACAGATAGAGTAAAACAATCATCTAGTGTAAATAAATAGGACAAATTCTAGCACAGAGAGTAGGACAGCTGCTTAGCTTCAACAGTCGAGTTCCATACAAACAGAACATTACAACTAAGATAATTGCACATAGCTATTTAGTAGGAATTCATTTTAGAAAATAGCGGAACTACTTGTTTTTGGAGGTCGCATGTAGACTGTATTATATACATGTAATTCTCTTACAAAGATACTACAGTCTGCATTCAACTCTCCACTTGGTCATCTATCTCCCGTCTTTTCTTCTCTCTTTAGTTCAGTTATTGCCGTGACCACACCAGCACTTCTGGTCTTATATATGCAGGAAAACTGCATACACATTCTCTGAAAAGTTCAGAAACTCAATAGCTTCTCTGAAAACTCACATTGTTACACAAAAGCAAAAACAGGACTTGAAATTTGCAAAACAAATCTCCAATTCAATAAGATTTCTCTTGTAATAATTTTCTTTTTTTCTACTGTAAAACGACCAGAGGACCAATCTAATTTCTATTGTTCATGATCAAAGCTGTGCCATGCCATATGTACACCGACTCTACCTATGAGCAAGCTACATGATGGCCTCACTTGTGAGGAAAGGTTGATTTATTTTAGGTCTGAAAATCTGAGATGCAAATGATGCATGCAACCAAATAGCTTGAAGTGTAGTTCTCTGTTTGCGGCATCACTAACACTCTAGTGGTAGCTTCCCAATCAATATATTTCGTTTAAAATATATATTTCCAAACAAAATAGAAATCAACCTCGGTAGTTGTCTTCTAACTTATTTAGTCCACTTTATAATGCATATTTGAATAAGCATGTCTGTTAAGGATCTGTTTGACACAGTCTGCATCATCTTCTATACTCTCCAAACTGCATATTTTTTTAGAAAGTTAGATGAACTATTGCATTATCAATGTTCATGTAAAAATAGTCTACCAAAAAATATAGCATATCATAGTACGACTAAGTCGTCGGTGTTTGTGGCAGCCAATCTGGAACTGAAGGGCTGACTACTAAGTAAGGACGGGGGCGAATAAGCATGGGCATGACAACAAAAATGAGCATATAACATCATTCAGACATGCTGTGAAGAAAAACATACACATATGCTAATTTTGGTATTCTTTGAAAATATAACTTCAGTGATAAATAGCAATAATTGATATCCTCGAACATATTATTCTAAACTCTCAAGAGATATCTGGCCTGTGTATTAAATCTTCCAAACCCAATTTGTATAAGACATTGCTTGCAAGCACAAAAAAGATGATACGCATCCATGCAAAAGTTGAAAAAAAAATCAAATTGAATAGATGCACTTATACTCGTCAATGTAATCAACTAATTAATCGGGGGAGAACATTATAGTATACATAGATAGGATTTTGGTGACTCAAAATTGGAGTACCATTTCTAGGACCAGGAGCCTACGTAGGATGCACCACATGGATGGTGAATCACCTATTGTCTGGCCTTCAGCGCAGCTGAGATGAACCTTGGCATTGGCCGCTTGGCTCCTCCTGATCCCGCAACCTGCAATGGGCACCATCAGGGGCAACTCCATGATTGTGAGATCGCCCTATCGAGACCGAGGAAAAACGAAACGAAACTACTGTGCCGATAGCTTCCAGAAAAGAAACTGGGATGCATTGCCATCCAAACAGTGAAGTACTCAATTTTGGGGCCCTGTGGGAGCGAACAGCTCGAACATTTTTGGGAGCCCTTCCACGCAACCGCCATCCACTAGCAGGCAGCAGCTATACAGCCTGCAAGCACAAGCTCAACGCGGAACACATGGGCACCGCCATCCCGCAGCACCGCCGCCTGGAGGAGCCACAGCAGGCGCCGGCACCACGCCCTTGATCGGCGACCGTGGGGACCCAACGTCTGCAGCCATGGATGTTCACGGGCATACGTAGTCCGCCAACTCCAACGCCACTGGCAGCCTCCGGCGGTGGGCGGAGCGTGACTTAGAGCCTTGCAGGACATGGACATAACTTGCCTATATGCATTAACCGGCGAGGATGCCATCGCGCCTCCTCCGCTCCATATGACATCGGCGTCGTCGAGCTGCAGTGAGTGCCGCCACAAAGAGCCGATGTGTTAATACCATGGAGAGAGCAGGGCGCCGTCCAAGAGGGGAGCGCAAGATGGTGCCGACCTCCACCTCCACCACGGACCATCCGAAGGAGATGCGATGGAGGCCTCCGCGTCAGGGCCTCACCGTCAGGATCCTCCGTGCCAAGGGCCATTGCCATGGTACGGGATGTTGGGGAAGCGAAGGATCTCACCGCGTTGTGGATGAGCGGCGGCGATGGAGCCTGGACTGGCGGCCAGAGGACATGGAGCGGCAGCGAAGTGGGAACCCGGTCCCTGCCTTCTCCACCGGCCCCTGCCTGGTCCACCCCGACGTGGTCGCCGCCGGCCTGCGCGTGCTCCGCCCCAAGGTCGCCTCCAACGCCCCAAGGGCGCCGTCCCCGGCATGCGGCGGCCCCGCTCCGAGGGCGTCGTCCCCGGCACGCCGCCATCCTCGACGGTGGCAAGGAGGCGAGCCCTCCACCAACTGTCGTTGCAAGCTGCAGCCCAGACTCGGCAGGGCCATGGGTCTCACCTCACACCACCGCTGTGCCGCAATATTTTTGTGAGGGAGAAGTATGGGAGCCGGCGATTGCGATGGGGAGGAAGAGAGGAAAAAGAGACGTGCTCCGTTTGGGTTGCCCATTTCTCTAGTTTGCAACGCATGATGAAAGGAAACCAAGCGGTGGAGGTGGGGCCAGTAGCACCGCTTTGACCAAAACAGTTGGAGAACCTTAATCACCGGAGCAACCACATCAATATATGCAGCAAAGAAGGAGAGAAACCGGTAACCGGTTGCCCACCATGCCAAGAAAAAAGGAAACAGCAAATATCCCTACGCTGGAGCAGGTAAGAAAGAGAAGAGTAGGGCCTACGTGTATGTACGTAATTGGAGATAAATAGCTTATGAATAGTAGCCAGGGTAAGGGGAAAGCTCTAAATCAGCCAGCCTTTATATAGGTTATAATGTGTCGCCATGGACCAGTTGGTTACATCCAGAGACACCTTCACATTCTGAAGTGATGAAAACGTATAGATCTAGTGGATAACTTAATAAATAACATGTGAAAACACTAGTAGGAAAAGGCTTATCAGTGGCACACCATTTTGGAATTCTGTGGCGCACGGAGGGTGCGCCACTAAATCCACGCCACAAAAATGTGAATTCTATGGCGCACGGACCCATGCGTCTCAGAAAGTGACATTTCTGTGGCGCACCAGGCAGGCATGCGCCATAGAAACTTTCTGTGGCGCACTCAGCGGTGGTGCGCCATAGATTTTTTTTTGAATTTAAAAAATGCCGACCAGATCTAGATTTGGGGCCGCCGGATTTTTTGTTTGAAACTCGCCGGAGGTGGGTGGAGGAGGAGGAGGAGGAGGAGGCCGGCCAAAGGGGGTCGCCGGAGGTGGGGGAGGAGGGGGTCGTTGGAGGAGGAGGAGCAGGAGGACGCCAGGTGGTGGAGGAGGCCGGAGGTGGAGGAGAGGAGGGAGGAGAAGGAGAGAAGGAAAAGTGGAGGAGGAGTAGAAAAGAGAGAGGGAGAAGGGCGCCGCCGGATTTTAAATTCGAAAAAAATCTGTTGTGCACGTGCATTTGGTGCCCCACTGAAGTTTTTTTCGAATTTTTTATTTTTGAAGGAAAAAATGTTAACTTTGCCGTAACTTTTTAACTCTTTTAGAATTTGCCGATTCTGTAAATTTCAGAACCGCCTCCGGCAGTGCAATTCGGATGTCCGGAAGGGTATCCGGAGATTCCAGCCTTACAAACGAGCCAACGTTAGGAGAGGAGGAAGCAAAACCCTAAAGATAAATGTCAGATTTTGTTTAATCTTGATCACAACAACACTATATTTGTGTTACCATTCCAAATACGGTTGTTCAACTTTTTTATTTACTAAATAACTCATGTTCATAAATGCAAATAAATATTTTATTCTTCATTGGAACTTTGAGTTTCTAAATACGGTTTTGTCTAAAACTGGTGATTAGTACTATTAACCAAGTCGATATACATAAATTTAACTCATACTAGCATCCTAGAATCATGATCTTTCTAGCGAAATACATCAGGTTCTTAAGAAATATCAAGAACCACCAATCTCTGGACAAGATGCAGTTACAATGTCCATTCATCACCTACAAGTGCCCGCCTGAGCTGATATTGAGCACCACCTCAGGAAAAACATCTGCCATAGAGGTGTCTCCGCTGTACAATTTTCTGGAGCCAAGAATACTAGTATTGGATAGAGGGCATGTTTGCTAGCTAAGTGTCTTTTCAAATCCGTGTATCATTGGCGTCTCCAACAATGACCTCGCCACTGCTAATGAACTCATTTTTTTTTTACTTCGTGTACCATGTCGATATTAATACTCAACATTGCATGGCTGACCAGTGACCATACATGTATACTTAGTGCTGATCTGAGTTTAAGGTTTTTCGTATTAGATTGTTTGAATTTTAAGTTTTTTTTTTGTTATGAATAGTTGTTAGATCATAGGATTGCACTTGTATCATATATGACATCCATACATTTTTAAGTGATGTAGGATCTACGATATGCTCACAATCCTGCATTTTTTATTCATATGTTTTCAAATTCCTGCAATTCAAACAGGCTCTAAATACACGTGGCGATGCATGTGGTAAATGTTTTTTCACAACAAAAGAGAGCCAACCTAAGTTTTGATAGATATTCATTATAAATGTAGAAATCAACTTATAAATAATAATACTAGAAAATTTATGAATGTTGAAAAACAAAATTTTAGGGATACAGACAAGAAAATAGGATATGTTATTCCGAGAATTTAGTTTTGATGTTCCTTTTTCAAGAACACGCGCGGGTGTCGCGTGTCTTCATTCATTAAGGAAGAGAAGAAAGTTTTACAAGCAAGGAGAGAAACCAAATCACAACCGATCTGGCCTCATCTCATCCACACACACCAAGCTCACGAGGTTGTAATGCTCTCTATCCTAGACTCCACTCCACTACCGGAACCCCAAAGGCTAGCCCTTCCCCATTGTGCAAACTCCGCCTTGATTCGTCTGCAAAGCTCCAAAGGCATGGTGGCAACCTTGTCGAACACACGGGCCTTCCGCTCAAGCCAAAGTTCCCTGGAGATCAGCACGATGAGACCATTCAGCTCCTTATGATGCTTCTGAGCCACTGCCGCGGAGACCCTAGGCCACCAAAGCGGGCACATGGGGGAGTGTTTAATCCCTCGTCTCGCCAACCTATCCGCCGTCCATAGGCGATCCTTCAGAGCAAGCCACACATGTATTTTGATGTTCCTATATTCTGGATATAAATATTTTGGTTTAATTCTACTTTTTTAAAAAATTTATGAATTGATGAAATCTAGATGGAACACAAAAGCTTTCTCAAATTACCTAATAAAACTAGGTTTTTATATCAAGTAAATTTTTCTTATAGAAATTTAGTTTTTCTAAAAGTCCAATATTACCGGAAAACTGATAAAGTGAAGAATTTCACAACCTTATTTATTAACATAATTCATAAATATACTTATCGGTCGATACCACCATACTTAGCGTGTGTTACTTTCTTTCTACTCATCCACTCTTTTCCAGAAATTACCCTATATTTATGTTTTCTTATAAACATTACATAAAATTTCCTTCGCATGGGTTTAAAGATTATTCATTGAGTAAGTTTGCATAGGTGCAAAAATCGGCACAAACTAACTCTGCTATGGTCTTGATGCGGCAACAATGTTCTTCTTGCCGATTGTTTAAAAAAAACGGTTTCAAGAGTTGACAAATAAAGCTGTCTGGTGTTGGAGTTCAGGAACGAAATTTTTTTTTTTAACAGGTGAGGACATCCACATACTTATCCTTTCTATTCAAATCTAAACAAGTATTCCTGATCAGAGGGCTTTGCTCAGAGTGATCATGTTTGACAGATTCCATGTATCTGCTCAGACTGCCACGAGAAGATCTCACATATGACAGCATACATTAATCGTACTAACTAATCCCTCCATTCCTAAATATTAGCCTTTTAGGAGTTTAATTTTACTTGATATCTTCAACGAAGCTGATAAGTTTTTCTTAAATCCATGACTGTTGGTCCATCGACGCTACTGTTTGACCAGACTATTTATTCCTCTTCACAACGGTATGCATGTTTTAATACATATGCAGAGTTAGTTGACTCATCAATTGCTCTCTGATCTCACAGTGTTCATGACAGCATCTGCATCATGTTGCGTGCAAATAGTTAATGCATGGCAGATCAGGAGATACACACTCAGACTTTCAGAGATAGGTGACTCTGACATTGAGTCAGTGACGAGCTGGTGACATGGGAACTTATGGCCAAGACATAGCAGTCTGACAGAAACCCATCCAGCATCCAAGGTTTCAGTCCATGCTACTAGCAGAAGTTTACACTGTATTCTTTGTTTGTGCTAAACTGAGACTTGAATTAGTAAGGTACCCATGCATGAGTTTAGTGTCACAGAGACGTTAGTATGCATGTAAGCGACCAAATAGTTAAAATGCTAGTATTGTATCAGTAATCTTGGCTTGTTAAAATTCTCGTTAAGTTTATTAGTGGCATAGGCATAGGCTACTAGACAACATTGAGAAAATTTAGGCCCCATGACAGATGTCAGCATAGTGGCTTAACAGTTCGAAACAGGAACTTGTTCTTGACACATGACAAGTTGACAGCATAGCAGATCACACCATAATACGAAGAGAGAATTGCATTATTTGTAACGGTAGGTGTGGAGAACAGAGTATCATAATACTATAAAAAAAGAGTACCACAAACTGCTCATGGACTGTAATGGTTAACTATCATCTCCTTGGAAACATGGTCGCTGGGCAACATTTGGAAATTCTTGTGCCCTATGGTGTCCTAATAGTTGACAACAAAGACTTCTTGTTCTTACAGACGACGAATAACACTTGACATCTCAGCTTAATAAAAAACGAATGAAGGAAAACAACAAAATGATGCTCGATTAGCTGGAATAGGATACGAGAAGAGAGAGTGCCGCCTTCTGGTTTGTTTCTTCCTAATGATACCAGAATTTGGAGTCGCAGATAAGAACAAGAACACATCTTTACGTTGTGCATAGACGATCAGATTCTAGTGCCAATTTGGCGTTGCCGGCATTTGGGTTTATGCATGGATGGAGGTCTACACTTGCTCGCAAGCAGATAACTGAATAGAAAAGCAGCTAGGACAGGCAGGCGTGTCTGATGATCCCTGATCCCAGTGGCAAGTTGCCCATGTTCTCCATACACTGCATTTCGTGACTGATCTGGATAAGCTTAACAGCCTCAGTTGTCCCTAAGAATCCATTACCTATTGACTGTTATTAATTGGATCTGACCATTAATTTGTATTTTTTTGCCTAATGCCATCAGTCACCTCTAGTTGACCAAGGCTGGCCACCTTGCCCTCAGAGGGTGGTCACGGTTCTTTGGTATGTGCCCAGCCTCAAGTTCTGAACTTACACATTTATTACGTTTTAGAAGAATTTTTTTGAGCAAGTTCAAATTCGACAACGGCCAGAAGACTTATATCACAGTTTTCAAACCCATAGTACAAAGTAATGCTACATAAACATAATTTACTGCTTGAAAAATAACAGATCTTGCTTTTTCTTCATCCGGAATTCTCATAGTTTCCAGTAAATCCCTAACTTGTGCAAGATGCCAGAGACGACACCCCAGAAGAGGATCTCTCCAAATATGACATACAGCAGAGATCCGAGCCTTACTGAATGCCAGACATTGATAAACACATGCTGTTGGATCCAATTAACCTGAACAAATAAAAAACAAACAAATTAAGCTTATGGAAAAACAGGCTCCGAATGTCTTCATGTTGTTTATACCAAACTAAACTCACACATTACTTACAAGGTTGTTATCTTCTGACCCATAATACCATCCATTCACAAATCCAGCTAATATTCCCTGTGCTCCTAGAACGAACACAAGCATGGCATTCTTTCCAATCCACTCGAGGAACAAGAATGGTATTCTCAGGCCCCAGACATCAATCTATTAGTGAGACAAAGATAGGATTAACTCATATTGAGATGATGGAATTGAACATATTTCATTTCCTAAGTAGTTCTTTTCATAAACCACATATACCAGTATGTAGAAAGCCGAAAGAATGATTCCAGCTGCACCGCCCGTGAAGCAAACATAGCTCAAGCTATAGAGTTGTTTGTTGATTGGAATAGCTACAGTAGGAGAGTGAAAGATGTAAATTCAGAGATCATAGTTTCCAAAAAAAATCTCATGTGTCGGAAATACATTTTTTGAAGTAGTACCTTTTGTGAAGTGGAGAAGAATTCCAAGCAAAAGGAGAGAAAATCCCATCGAAAGCCAGTGTTTCAGTCTCTCCTTATGTGTCTGTTATTTAGAAACTTATTTCAACGTTGCATTTGTCATAAGTCAGTGGTACTAGTACAATGTTTTGGATAATAACCTTGAAATGGATTAGAACATGGCCATAGTGGATTCCAATTATCCCTGATAGGATTGATGCTATCGAACTGAAACATAAAACATGAAAAGATACTTGAATGGGTGATAGAACAAAAGATGCAACTAAGATTAATTCAACATTAGCCATGTCAGATCTCCAACCTTAACAGCCCTTCTGGTTCGAATGGCGCACGGCACCATGCTGGAGCATCGTCTCGGAGCTTACCCATTTCTGGTGAGCTAAATGTACACTCCTGATCACGGTTATTTCAGTGCACACACATTGTCAGACTTGCATCTTGATGTGTGGTACTACCGTTTAGCTAATAAGTAAATGTTTCTCGTAGATACTTATACTGTAATGCGACAACAAAAAAGGTCTTAGCACATGAAGATTACAGTTCTACCTTGGTTCGGATCCACACAGGCTGCGTGTAGAGATGATTAATCCCCCAGACCATCCTATCAACATAGCCGACTGCATTGCAAGCTGGATCTACATGGCCCCTTACACCACATTGTACCTATAAAACAAGTACTGTATCATTTACGAAAATAATCAACAGGGATGAGACATCCTTAAGGTAAGCTCCAAGTACCGTAAATAGCTTCCCATCATCGATATCACCCTCCAAATGGTACACGTAGCTCCAATCTGGGACATACGCCGAGTATACGGTCACCATGTATATGACAAGCACGATGAAGCCGCCTAACCTGTTGGTTGTCAGGAATGGCAAGAAATTTCACATCATACTCAGGCACATGAAAAATCGAGAAAATGCAGTTTACAGTGCTAGCCAAGTATAGACTAACTATTGCTGTACCATTGCCACCGGTAGGCATTGAAGATGGCGTAAGGACCGGACTGAACTGTGTTAGGCCGCACCTTTATGGTGAACACTTCTATGAGAGCAACCACAAAGTAAACCAAGGCTATTCTCTGATGAACCATCGTCAAACATAATGAAAGAATTCTGTGTTATAATTCTAATTCAGACTAAGATGGATGAAATGAAGAACAAAATTTGGTAAATGAACTGAACCTGGAGGATGCCACACCATCTTATCACCTTCATGTCCACTCCATAAGCGAGGTCGTCCGGAGCGTGCGAGTATCCACCTATATTGGTGTCACACATCGAATTCGACAGTATCAAATATTGCTTGAACTGAAGCAACATTTTCATAGACTGATTTATGCAATTTATCTACACATAAGACTTCAATTACCTTGCAGTAGTATGCCCCAGAAGAGCATTTTCAGTGTTCTGACACTGACTTTCTTCACAGCCTCACGCTTTTTCGGAACTCTCTGCAGACATATTCATCCTGATGATCAGTTCACAAAATCTACTTATGTGCAAGAATTTTGATTTCACAAAGTGGCGCGCTTAACAACCTTCATGGCGAAGGCGATTGCGACACCAACGATGAAGAGGAAGAAAGGCATGACAAAGTCGGCCAGGGTGCAACCGTCCCATGGTGAATGGTCGATCCGCTCGTAAACCCCGCCGGCATCGTCTACCAGTATCATCACCTGCACCCACGCAGGGAACTCTCAGCAGACAGTTCATATGGTGGCTTAGTCACTTCAGAACAAGAAATTACATGTGTTTATAGGGAGGGACATAGGTAATACGTACCACAATGGTGAGCCCTCTGAAGGCATCAAGAGCTGCCACCCTCGTGCTCTTCTTCTTCTGGGGCTCCTCGACAACGATCAATCTCTCCTTCTCGACATCGCCGCCGGCATCAACAACAGTGCCTTTGGCGTCGCCATGCTGGTCGGGGACTACATCAATGGCGTGCTGCTCCGGAGCTTTCTCACCAGCGGATGCCGCTATCTCTTGCTTCTCCATGAAGAAGTATGTACAGAAGAACTCGCTTATGTCCTACTACCTAAAATGGTGTAGCATTGGCATAGAAATTGATCGCTCTTAGAATCTTAATTCGATGCCTGGAGATTCAGGTCTGTCGCCCAACTTATATACGGCTAGACGATCATAAGAATTGTCCGTCAATCTGTCATGCCATAAGAAAACTGTTTCCTTATAACTAAGTGGGTGCTAGATATATACTGGCATTAGCGTTGGGTTGCCGTCTTCTGGTAGTTTAAAGTTTAAAATTTTCTACGAGTGCGTGCTCGTTGCTTTCCATGTTGCTTTCCATGTTTGCTCAGCGGTGGCTTCATGTCCTCTGTTTTCCAAGTGTCAACACGTTGATACCACCTTTTGCGCTCTGTTCGTTCAAATAAAGAACATAAAAACATTGATAACACATACATTTCAGTATAGAACCATAGTTCAAACATTCAATTTTGGCTAGACCAATCGTCAAAGAAAGCGATCATGCTATACTCACGTCAGTGACAATGATGTGATTTCCATGTTTGACAGGGTTATGGACTTATGGTATTATACATCCAGGCGCAGTACCATCTCTTTTCTTAATGATTCTTGTAAGGGCGTATTGGAGAATCAGTTCGCATAGAAGAGGACATGCGTCGTTGCCGGCCGGCTCCGTTTGGATACTGCCATGTTCCCTATTGTTCTAGGGCGTGTCGTTGAAGCAGGTTGCTCCACTTGGAAAGAGACTATCAGACTAGTGACCTGATTACCCAAACAGTTGTGTTACACCCGACGTCTGCAACACGCCAACACGTACGTCAAAGGATTATCATGTGTCGTGGTTACTTTAATTTTTTTTGCGGGATGCTTTGTGAACTTGTGGTTAATGAGTATAGCCGTCTGCCTAATAATCACTCAACTCATAGATCTCTAAGTCTCCAACATATGTGGAAGTACCGCCTCAGTGTGAAATTTTTACTAGACGTCAGCACGCAACATGTCTGACGCTTTAGAACTACATTTTTTTTAAATGGGGTCCTACATAAATTGATGCACACATCCATTTATTAAAAAATACGAACAATTCAAAGTTTACAACTCACAAATCTGAATGGATCGATACAAAAATCAACCATCAAAAAAGAAAACCAGTAATGTAATGTCTAAACATATTGTAATCTACTAATAGGCTGCCAAACCATCAGTAGGTGGTTGCACCTAGTAAGCATGCATTCCCTTTAATCCGTCGGACAAAAGAAACGCCCACAGCTGAATCCAATGAGTCACCATATGGATAACCTGTAATTCTTTTTTTGTAGAAACCTTCCTGTTATACACAATATCGTTTCTGCAATTCCAAATCGACCAGCATAGAGCTAAAACACCAATGCAAATTTTAGCCTTAGTTTTCTTGTCGATACCATTCAGCCAATTTCTTCCAAACATATTTGTGATATTGGATGGATGTGGAATATCATACGTGGCATAAACAACTCTCCAAACTATCTAGCAAAAGGACATGAGATAAAGAGGTTATTCACTGTCTCCTAAGAGTCGCAGAAACAATATTTCTTACTCCCGTTCCAATTCCTTTTAGCTAGATTGTCGCGTGTGAGCAAAACTTTCTTATTTAGGAACCACATGAAAATTTTATCTTTAGTGGGATTTTAAACTTTCATAGGTATTTTTGAAAAAACGTGTATCTCCATTCATTAAATTTCAAATTTCAAAAATTATGCAAATTCAAAGATTAGTCAAATTTTAAAAATTGTTCAATATATTAAGATGAAATTTATTTTGAAATTCGGAAAAAGTAGATTCGAAAATTATTCAAATTTCAAAAATTGTTCAGATTTGAAAATTGTTAAAATTTTGAAAATATCTCAAAATATTAAGATTAAAAAATGTTGAAATTCGACAAAAAAGATTCAAAATTTGTTCAAATTTCAAAAATTGTTCAGATTCGAAAGTTGTTCGAATTTCGAAAATTGTTCAAAATATTAAGATTAAAAAATGTTCGAATTTAGAAATTTCTTGAAATTCGAAAATTGTTCAAAATATTCAGATTTAAAAATTGTTGATTTTTTTCAGATTCAAAATTTGTTTATATTCAAAAATTATTCAAAATGTTCATATTTTCAGAAAAAATATAATAAGTGAAACAACAAAAGAAAAAGAAGAAAGAGAGAAAAGCTAATGGGCCGGGCCAGCAACCCTGCCTGGGGTGTGCGGTGCCTTCTCGCTGCCGACCAGCTCGGCATATAGCATCTCCCGGGTAAAGAAGCCGCCACGGATATGTGATGTTGGAGCCGAAATTTTTGTATTGGACCTAGCGGGAATTATGGCCCTAAATCACAGACGGAAATCCGGCTAAGTGTGGCCGACCAGCGCCAAAAGGTACGTGATCAAGTTCTTTAACAAATATTCAGATCAGGCCAGTGTGCCAAAACGTACGCATAGCCGGCCATTTTAGTAGGTGTGCAGGGCGGATCAGCTGGTCGGCAGTCAGGCGGCCGATCGGCAGTCCCCAAGACGACCTGAATCCTAGCGTTGGAAATTCCTAGATTCACATACCATATTTGTAAAATTAACAAAAAATCGTATTTATTTTAAAAAATCACCATTTTTTATACCAACTGGTACGAGAGAAGGACTCGAAATCCCTGTTACATATCATAGAGCTAGATACAGAAGTACCCAACTTCACATAATAGAGAAGATGATGGCCCTAACTCATTGAAGAAAATACTGAAGATTGTATATGGAGCTAGTAAACTATCACTTGTTGATGACAACTCGAACTCGAAGAAACTGCATCTACAATCTTCAAGGGCCTCAAATGTGCTGCCGTCCTGTGGCTCCTCTAGGAGTCTAACCCGGTGTTGTACTTGAGGTTCATATAAGTTGAGTTGTATATATTATAGAAGCATCACAGAGCTCAAATTACGAACGTCACCGCTATTGCACTTGACAACCAGTATGTCGTTGGTTCTCCTATTGTCGTTCTCGGACGGTTCATCATATTGTGTCTTTGTGTGCAGGTGCTCCGCTTCAGTCGGTTTATCCTAATTGTGTGTTTGTGTGCAGGTGATCCGCTGAGCAGATACAATCCCATTTGGTTGGATGGTTGAGATGACCTTTGATTGGTTTTCTAAAGATGGGAGCGCTATGCACTCCACCACACATGGTTTTGCAAAAGTTGTCAAAGAAACCACAGAGTTTTTTTTTGGCACATTGTAGAAACTGCAAGGATAGTGCATCGAACATGTCGCAAGTTGAATAAATAAGCAAAAAGATTCTACTGTGAACATATTTCACAGGAGAAACAATGAGTAAGGCGATCGTGGGGGCAGGCCAAATTTACTCGATGAAAATCTACTCCGGTGGAAAATTCTGGGTTCTCTCAGCCGAGGATAGTGACAGCGATGATGATTGTGAGCCGGAGTCATCGGCATGGAAGTACATTGGATAATCTAATCCCGAGTTCAAACATCCATGTCCGCGGGTGGGGAAGAGAATCTAGAAGAGGTACCTGCAATGTCGGGCGACCGTGGTTTTGGATGGCCATCTCGTCACCGAAGGTAAGATCTGACTCGGTTCGTGTATATAGGTCATCACAGGCAAGGACACTGCATGTGTTGTCATCGTAGGTGTTCTTTGATTTTTTTTTGATCCAAAGGATTAGAAAGGCAAGATCGGCGGCGAAGCAGAAGTACAATCAGAGTTCACCGACATCAAGGAAAATTCCACTGTATTTCGCCAGGGTTACATGATCACGATCGTCGTTTTCTTTTTCAAAATTCAAATTGTTATGCTTTTTTTTTTCTGTGATCAACACATTGTGGACCAAACGGGTCTGCATGGCGTCCCACATGCAATATCTCAAGGCCAAACGGGCCTAGCTTATGCACGGGTGGGGGTTGACAAGATAGGGTGTTCACTTCGGAAATACCTAGGGTTTTTCTAGTCAACGAGTTTCACGCTTGCACCTTGCGTTCGATCTTTTGCCGCGATATCTAATCGCGGTGGTGGTTCATTGGTGGGGGTTTTGGCGGCGGCAACATTGGTCGAGGGGGAGGACATGGTCAACCGGGGAACGACAATGCACCCGGTTCAAGAAACTTTGGCAGCGGGGGTGTTCTTGGTCATGGCCCTCAGGGTCATGGCTATCAGGTTTTTGGTGCTTCGGGAGATGGTAACTAGCAGGGAGGAGGCGCTTCTTGGTGCAGGTCGGTGATATTAGCAATGAGGACGCGCTCCTATTGCAGGTCAGAGCAACTAACAAGGAGGAAGCGTTGGTGCTGGTCCGAGTAATTGGCAAGGGCAGGGCGGTGGCCTAGGCTACAATCACTTCCACAACCACTTTTGCTTCAGTGTCACACCCCTCCTTTAAACGTTGGTGAACTGAAACACATGAACAGATAGAATTTTTTCATACCTCTTCGTAACCAAGGGCGCAATGATTAAAAGACATAAGCACAAGCCCCCATACGATCCGTTTAAGTCTATACTGTTCAGTAGTCAGACGCGTAGACAACGGTGTACGCTGAAAACCGAAACGTCCGTGGGTAAAATATTCTGCCGGCTACATCGACTGGTAGGAACATTAAGTACACCTAGTATATCTATACGAGGGTTCAATCCTGGTGCCTACGACTATGGCAACGATTGAGGTCGACGTGATGCAAATCCTCCCGGGGGCTTTTACGGCAGCGGCCCTGGATTCCCAAATGGTGATGGTAATGGAGGACAACATTTTTAGTAATGATGTCGCGCATGATGGTTTCAATGGCGATGTCCATCCAGGTGCAAGAGGAGCGGCCTATGATAACCTTGCTAATCGTTTTAGAAGGCGTAATGACTACCGTCCGATTCGTGGAGCTGGTGGTCGTTTTCCTGGTCAAGGTAACGTCAGAAGTCGTAGTGGCGAGAGGTATGCCGAGATCACCAAAATTCAGTCAAGAATGGTTCTAGAGGTGTGGCGGCTACAGTTTCTGATGCTGATGTTTCAAAGATTGTGGTGAATGCGATCTCGACGGTGGGAACATAGAAAGGGACACTGGTTCCATCTGTTGCCATTGGTGCTCCTATGATTGTCACAATGGAGCCGGTTGTTCCGTTATCCGTTAATGCCAGTAGCTGCAGCCTGCAGGTAAAGCAAGTGAACAAGTGACTCATGTAAGAGTCACTCATATATCAGTTATTCATTTTCATAAAATAATCATGTACAAGGGGTAAGGTTATGAGTTATCTTTTGAAATTGAGATTGACAAAGTGTTATCACCAGAATTTGACCGGATCAGAGGTGGGCCGCGATTAAAGATGGGCTTGAAGAATATATCTGGAAGAAATACATGAATCGGCCTTGTATACAAAGTTTAGGCTAGTTTGCCCGTGTATCTGTAAATATAGTAGGATACGTGTCGGTTAGATAGAATTTGGTTCGTGCACGGTTGGGATTATTCCCACGTTAGAAAGTCTACGGACTATAAATATGTATCTAGGGTTTCTGAAATAAACAACAATCACGTTCACCACAAACCAATCTAGGCGCATCGCCAACTCCCTTTGTCTCGAGGGTTTTTTCCGGGTAAGCATCATGCTGCCTAGATCGTATCTTGCGATCTAGGCAGCGCACGTTTATTCGTTGTTCATGCGTTGCTCGTGCTGAAGCCTTGTTGATGGCGAGCAACGTAGTTATCATAGATGTGTTAGAGTTAGCATTGTTTTCATCGTATCACATGCTTTCGTCCATGCAACCCCTAGACATCTAGCCGCCCTTACACCTATCTTAGGTGTAAGGGCGGCGCCTCGCTTGATCGTTATTTAGTAGATCCGATCCGTTATGATTGCTCCTTGTTCTTCAAGGATTAGTTTAATATCTGCATAGTTAGGCCTTACAAACGGGTTGAAGGATCCGAAGTGGCGCGTAGGGTGTAGTTTGCTAGACCTAGACAGGATGTTCCGGGGATCAACTTCATGTTGGTTTTTAGGCCTTGTCTAGGGTCGGCTTATGATCACCGTGCGTGGCCGCCAGGCTCAATCACGCGTAGGATGTTCCGATTATGTGGTGAAAAAATCCTCTCTGCTCCTCTCTCTTCTCTCTTCTCTCCCTCTCTCTGTGTGTGTGACGGGCGGGCGTGCGCCGGCGCCGCCGCGCGCGGCCATCTGTGGGCCGGCCAGGGAAGGGCGCGCGCGGGCGGCGAACGGTGGATCAGGGCGCGGCGGTGAGCGGCTGTGGCCGGCGGCGCGGTGGCCTGCAGGTGGTGTGTCCCCAACCGCGACTAAAGGCTATTTTCGCCCGTTTTTGCGTTTCCCGCGGAAACGACCTTTAGTCGCGGTTGGGGATACCAACCGCGACTAAAGGTGCTTTTTCAGATTCATTTCAATTTAAAATCTTAAAAATACAAATATTATATCAAAAAATTTAGAAAAATAAAACTAATTCATTTCAAAATCTTAAAAATACAAATAATATATCAAAAAATTCAGAAAAATAAAACTAATTCAATTCAAAATGTTTAAAATACATATAATATATCAAAAAATTCATAAAAATAAAACTAATTCAATTCAAAATCTTAAAAATACAAATAATATATCAAAAAATTCAGAAAAATAAAACTAATTCAATTCAAAATTTTAAAAATACAAATTATATATCAAAAAAATCAGAAAAATAAAACTAATTCATTTCAATATGTTAAAAATACAAATAATATATCAAAAAATTAAGAAAAATAAAACTAATTCAATTCAAAATGTTTAAAATACATATAATATATCAAAAAATTCATAAAATAAAACTAATTCAATTCAAAATGTTTAAAATACATATAATATATCAAAAAATTAAGAAAAATAAAACTAATTCAATTCAAAATGTTTAAAATACATATAATATATCAAAAAATTCATAAAAATAAAACTAATTCAATTCAAAATCTTAAAAATACAAATAATATATCAAAAAATTCAGAAAAATAAAACTAATTCAATTCAAAATTTTAAAAATACAAATTATAAAAAATTCATAAAAATAAAACTAATTCAATTCAAAAGTTCGTTGGCCCCCTCTTCCCGCCTCTTTCCGCCGACCCCTCTTCCCTCCTCGTCTTCCCGCCATTTCTTCCCCGTCTTCCCGCCTCTTTCTTCCCGCCAATTGTTTCCCGCCAATTTCTTCCGGCCTCTTTCTTCCCGCCAATTTTTTCCCGCCAATTTCTTCCCGCCACTTTCTCCCCGCCTCTTTCTTCCCGCCTCCTGTCTTCCCGCTCCCATTTTTCCCGCCAATTGTCACTACATATAGGTAGCCCGGCTAGCCGACATCACATCTCTACAATCTCTCATCACTCTCTCATGGCTTCCACCGCACCCACTCTAACCTACCGGCAGGTGGAGGAGCTTTGCGCCTCGAACTACCCTTGCCCTCCGGGCTACCGCGTCCCTGCCGGGCTGGAGCCTAAGCGCCGGCGGCGTGCCGGTCCCTCCCGTCCCTCGGGGTGCTGCGCGCCGGGCGGCCATCACGAACCACTACTACCTCGACCTCACGCCGGAGCAGCGGATGAATCCCCGCTGGCATCCCGATAACCAGCATACTTGGGACGCCTTCTTCATCAATCGGCGTGAGAGGGCGCTCGTCAGGTATGAGGAGGACGGTCTGCCTCCTGGAAACTTCCACGAGGCCGGCCGTCGGCTATGGTGGTACGGCCGGACTCTGCAGAGCGTCATGGACTACATCACGGCCGGCGATATCCCCCGCCTGCGCTACCCTCAGTTCGAGCCACGAGCGCCGCCGGCGACGACAGCGACGACGAGCGGCGACGATGACGCCGGCAACTTAGAAGGCGACGACTACCGGTACAACGGCGGCGGCTATGAAGACTACGAGTATGCATATTATACGCCTAGGCAGGAGTATGACTAAATCACTCCAAATTTCATGTATGCGGGAGTATGACTTAGTCACTCCAAATTTCCTATATGCAGGAGTATGACTTAGTCACTCCAAATTTCATGTATGCGGGAGTATGACTTAGTCACTCCAAATTTCATGTATCATCGGTGCTATCTCGAGTCAATTGAATCATTCGAAAATGGACACCAAACACATCACGGGTAATATAATTCACATGATTCATTCAACAAAGTTTGGTACAATAAATTATTACACATCATTTCTTCCCTTGTGTCCTTGCTTGCTTACGATTGTGCCGTATCCATGGAGCATCCTCATCATTTAACTTAATGCTTGGGTCGGTGTTCACTTTGAAGGGCGGAATTTCAGCAAACATATTATAATCTTCCGACATGTCCGTCTTGTCCTCCACTCCCACGATGTTTCTTTTCCCTGAAAGAACAATGTGGCGCTTTGGATCATCGCATGATGTACTTGATCGTTTTCTTATCTTTCCGTTTCCTCGGTTTGCTACTCATGTCCTTCACATAGAAAACCCGAGCGACATCTTTCGCTAGGACGAATGGTTCGTCAAGATAACCAAGATTGTTGAAATCCACCATTGTCATTCCGTATTGCTGGTCCACCTTTACCCCACCTCCTCGTTAGCTTGAACCATTTGCACCGGAACAAAGGGACCCTAAAGGAGGGTCCATAGTCAAGTTCCCATATCTCCTCTATGTAACCATAATATGTGACCTTTTGCCCATTCTCGGTTGCTTGCATCAAAGCGGACACCACTGTTTTGGTTGGTGCTCTTTTTATCTTGGGCGATCGTGTAAAATGTATTCCCATTTATCTCGTACCCTTGGAAAGTCGTTATAGTCGAAGATGGTGTCTTGGCCAACATGTACCGCTGATCTACAACATCTTCGTCACTCATTAAATGTTTTCTCAACCAACTGCCGAAAGTCTCCATGTGGGCCTTCCTAATCCAGGATTCGGGCTTCCCAGGGTTGTCCGAGCGTAAAATATTCTTGTGTTTCTCAAAGTACGGAGCCACCAAGCTGGAATTGGTCGGAAGCTGTGTGGTGTGCTTCGGTCGGAGAATGGCCGTCCATACATATCGTTGATTTTCTTCCGATCGTGCCTTTTCCACTTAGTCTCCCCTCGTGCCGCGATCGAGGAAGACCAATCGGCTTAAGGTCGGGAACAAAGTCAACACAAAACTCAATTACCTCCTCATTTCCATAGCCCTTGGCGATGCTTCCTTCCGGCCTAGCACGGTTACGAACATATTTCTTTAATATTCCCATGAACCTCTCGAAGGGGAACATATTGTGTAGAAATACGGGATCGAGAATGGAAATCTCATCGACTAGGTGAACCAGGAGGTGCGTCATAATATTGAAGAAGGATGGCGGGAACACCAACTCGAAACCGACAAGACATTGGATCACATCGTTCCGTAACCGTGGTAGAACTTCGGATTGATTACCTTCCGAGAGATTGCATTGAGGAATGCACATAGCTTCACAATGGCTACTCGAACATTTTCCGGCAGGAGCCCCTCAAAGCAATCGGAAGCAATTGCGTCATAATCACGTGGCGGTCGTGAGACTTCAGGTTTTGGAACTTTTTCTCCGCCATGTTTATTATTCCCTTTATATTGGACGAGAATCCCGACGGGACCTTCATACTTGCTCGGGCATTCAAAAAAGATGACCTTCTCTTCTTTGGTCGGAGCGTAGGCGGCACGACCTTGAAACCGTTCCGGATGCGGGTCATCGGGGTCTTTCAAACTTTGTCTGGTCCTGCCGTGCTTCCTTTGTATCATTTGACTTCCCATACACGCCCAAGAAGCTTAGGATGTTCACGCAAATATTCTTCGTAACGTGCATCACGTCGATTGCGGAGCGGACTTCTAGGACTTTCCAATATTCTAGCTCCCGAATATAGATTTCTTCTTCCACATGGCTACGTGCCCGTCGGCTCCCTTCGGAACCGATTGTCCGCCAGGACCCTTTCTAAAGATGACTTTCAAACCCTTGACCATATCAAATACCTCAGCACCGGTGTGTTCCGCAGGCTTCGGCCGGTGATCTGCCTTGCCGTTGTAATGCTTGCCTTTCTTTCTTCTTGGATGACCTTTCGGAAGAAATCGACGATGCCCAAGGTACACGTTCTTCTTACAATTTGGCAAATGTACACTTTCGGTCTCATGTAAGCGGTGCGTGCATGCATTGTATCCCTTATTTGACAGTCCCGAAAGGTTACTAAGAGCGAGGCCAATCGTTGATGGTTACGAAAAGCAACGCTCGTAGGTCAAATTCCTCTTCTTTGTGCTCATCCCACACACGGACACCAGGTCTGCCCCACAGTCTGTAAAAGCTCATCAACTAATGGCCTTAGGTACACATCGATGTCGTTGCCGGGTTGCTTCGGACCTTGGATGAGCACCGGCATCATAATGAACTTCCGCTTCATGCACAACCAAGGAGGAAGGTTGTAGATGCATAGAGTCACGGGCCGGGTGCTATGGCTGGAGCTCGCTCGCCAAAAGGATTCATGCCATCCGTACTTAGACCAAATCTTATGTTCCTTGCGTCGGCTGCAAAATCTTTGAACTCTCTGTCGATCTTTCTCCATTGCGTTCCATCCGCGGGGTGTCTCAACTCCCCGTCCGACTTACGGTCCTCTTTGTGCCATCGCAACAACTTGGCATGCTCTTTGTTCCCGAACGGACGTTTCAACCGTGGTATTATAGGAGCATACCACATCACCTTGGCGGGAACCCTCTTCCTGGGTTTCCGGCCCTCAACATCGTCACCGGGGTCATCGCCTCGATCTTATAACGCAATGCGGTGCATACCGGGCATTCATTCAAATTCTCGTATTCACCGCGGTAGAGGATGCGATCGTTGATGCATGCATGTATCTTCGAACCTCTAAACCTAGAGGGCGAGACAACCTTCTTTGCTTCGTACGTAGTGGCGGGCAACTCGTTATTCTTTGGAAACATATTCTTCAACATTTTCAGCAAGTTTTCAAATGCCGAGTCAGCTACACCTGCCTGTGCCTTCCATCTCAGCAAATCCAGTGTGCAGCCCAGCTTTTTCGGACCATCATCGCATCCGGGAGTACGGCGCCTTCCTGTGATCCTCTAACATGCGATCCAAATTCTCCCTCTCTTTTTCGGTTTCGCAGCGTCTCCGTGCATCGGCAATGGTCCGACCAAGATCATCAACGGGATCATCACGTGCCTCTTCTTCACCTTCCCCTTCACCTTCCCCTTCACCTTCGAGCATCCTCCATGAAAGTATCACCGAAATGAGCAAGATAGCTTTCATCATTGAAATCATCCCCTTCTTCATCTTCTTCCATTATAACCCCTCTTTCTCCATGCTTGGTGCAACAATTATAGCTTGGCATGAAACCGTGCCGAAGCAGGTGCATGTGAACATCTCTTGAGGAAGAGTAACCATTCTGATTCTTACATTTAACACATGGACAGATAACAAAACCCCCCTGCTTGTTCTCATTGGCCACTACGAGGAAATCTTTCAAACCCGCACCGAACTCGCCGGAGAGTCGGTTACCGTACATCCATTGTCGATTCATCCGCATTATTATAATATAAAATATATAATTAACCATCATGCATTTGTTAAACTAACTAGCTACAAACAATATAAATTAAACAATGAACTACACACACATGCACATTTTATCAACGACACATCAAAGGTTCAAGTTGCTAACCGCGATCGAGGAGGAAAAAATAAATGAGAAAGCTCAAGTGTGGCTCCAACACTTCATATCATGTTTGTTTCATGCTCTTGGGGCATTTCATCAAACACCTTATGTGCATAAGAGGAACCAAAAGCAAACCTAACACCCACTTGTGAAGCTTGTGAAGAGAATGGCACCAAATGGCTAAGTGTTGGCTGCTGGGTGGGTACATATAGGGGAGGGGCTTTAGTCCCGGTTGGCCCGGCCAACCGCGACTAAAGGCCGTCGGGCACCTTTAGTCGCGGTTGGCCTGGCCAACCGCGACTAAAGCCCCCACGTGCACCGGCTGGCCACCGAGCGCCCTGGGCCCAGGCCTTTGGTCGCGGTTCGCCTCCCGAACCGCGACTAAAGGTACCATTAGTCGCGGTTCCTGCAGCGTCGCGACTTATGGGGCTCACCCGAAGCCTGTTTTTCCACCAGTGCAAAACAGTGTTTTAAATGTATTTTTAGGAGAGGAGAAAGAAGAATTTGAGATTTTTTCCATCTTCCCTAGAAGAACGAGAAAGTTCGCTCCCAAAAAACACTGACATGTCATGTAAAAAAAACACTAACATGTGGGCCCTACACCACCTTCCCCAATCTCCTCCTCTTTTCTTCTCCAATGAGTCCCCTACAATTTCCCTTGCATGTAGTGTCACTTCCTCCCCCGCTAATCCACAAGGCCCCTCTACCTCCCCTACCTCCCTCTCTACTGGAGGAACTCGATTGCAGCAATGCCGACCATCGCTGGCCCGCCCCGTAGGAGCCACTGACGATGCTCGTCCAAGGAGGATCCACTGGAAAACACGCCGTTGGAGCTCTGCCTCCCTCATCTTCCCCTCCACCTGCCTACAGTGAGAGCATCTACAACTAGCATGTATGACGAGTGTTGCTAGCAATGATGTCTCCAATTTCAAGATTTGTTCTTAAATTAAAATCACGAGCAACACCTTGAGACACTTAGGAACACATTGTCCTCATCTAATTCACCGGAAAATCATTGCTAGCAGGACCAACAAGGAGCCTCTCCACGGCCGGACTTGGAAGGAGCTTTTAGAGAAAACAAAGGACTATATCTAGGGTGTGGAGGTTGGCATATTTTAGGGTTTGGGGCGAGTTTTCTCATTCTGTCGGAGAAGTTAACCGAATAGTGCAACAATAAGAGGATGCAATTGATCCGAACCTAGCCAACGGGTCATGCTTGAAGCGTGCTGGCTCGAAGCATGCGGCCGTGGGCCATCACGACACGTGGCTAAATGGACCCGTGCTTGCCCTTGGCACACCTGGGCCAAGGTCTGAAGCAGCATGGCACATTACGGCTGACAGTAAGCCATACCCACGGGGCACGTCTCTCGGTCTCTAATCGCTTGATCCCGCCGCCAACAACGCGTCCCTTTCCTTGATCCAAATTCCCCATTCCAGTATGATACGTTAGTGTGGTATGGTTGGTGAGTTAAGGCTTGGTGTGGGGATGGCTAAGCTCCGCGGGGGATGATGTGGGCAACAATGAAGGACCAGGCACTGAACCGGCGGTTGGAGGAGGAGCTCGCGCTGGTCGTGGTGGCCGGCTCATCGCGCGGTGGATCACGACCCCAAGATCGCGAGGAGCGACGGAGGAGGAGCTCACGATGGTCGTGTGCAGCCAGAGCCAGGAGAGGATATGGAGACTAGGCGGAGGACGTCCGAGAGGGACTAGTGGCGGCCAGTGTCGGGCACGCAACTATGCAAGCCAAACGGCCCACACGGGCCTGAACGTGCCACCCTGGTTTACACTATCAAAAGTAGAATCTTATTTTTTGAAACATTATGTTGCTATCATTTTCAATACATGTATTTTTCATGTGTATTAGTTTTGCATGAGCGACAAGAAACAAACTTGAAGGCACCATGACAATGCATGAGCATTCAACTAGCTAGTAATTTTCATGTGTATAACGTTTACATGAGATTTGGGATTCCCACCCTCATCGCTCTGCGAACCTTAATTGGCCACCAACAAACCAGCTACTCCCTCCTTTTCAGTTTACTCGTCCTACGCGTATCACTAGATCGTTAATTTAACCAACTTAACATAAGATATACTACCTCCATCCCAAGGCATATATTTTTTTTTTAAATCAAACATAGTGAAATTTGACTAAACTTTTAGAAGAATCTATGAACAAATATGATATTTCGTAGATACCATATGAAAATATATTTCATTATCTATCTAATGATATTGATTTTGTACTTTTCATGTTAATGATTTTTGATAAAAACTTGGTCAAACTTAATATAGTTTGACTTTCTGAAAAAATATAGGCCATAAGCCTTGGGATGGAGGTAGTATATTACAATAAATATAACATTAGAAACTTTAGGTTATACTTCCTAATGGTATAATTTTTCTGTTATACAATTTATATTGTATAGATCAAATTGACGATATAGGTACACGTGCATTCCTAGTAAACATTTTTTTGACAATCAATACCACATATATTCATTGTAACAAATAGTACATGGTAGAGATACATGAACTGACTCCAACGATTACAAAATAAAGTCTAAAAGATAGTAACAAATCTTCGAGGTCTTTAATTTCTTTCTTCTTCCAGAACACAATCTTGTACTCTTCTGAAGGGAGCCAAAGATAGATAACAAACCATAGACCTGTAGATACCGACGAAAGTACTCCCATAATTTTTTGAGCCGCAATGCCAAGGCTGCGTGCACGCACGCAACCATTAAAGCAGTCATACAACATCGGCAAGAGTACCAACACCAGTATGTTAGGGAATAATAACCGACTAGCTTTGTCGTCGTCGATGGAGAGTCGATAGTACGAATCACCATTGTCGAGGACGTAGCAGCCGGGACAAAAACTGCGAGGGTAATCCTCCTCGCGGCAACAACGACAAAAGATCCAAAATCAATCTGGCGAAGCAAGATCTGAAGGCTCATACATACAAAATTGTGATCGTTCAACACCACCATTGATGCTGGGAAGAAGATCTCGTCACCGAACAAAAGGCCGAAGATCACTTATTGCAGACGATGCCATTTCCATTGAGGGGAAACCAACAAGAAGACGACTAACAAAATCCTAACATAATCTAATGAAAACAATACTTTTATTGGAAACTCTACGCATAGATCGGGTTCCCCACTCCTCCTGACGCCGGCGAAGCCGACCGGAGGAGGGGGAACCGATCTATGGAGGAGGATGAACAGGAGGCGGCTAGGGTTTAGGCGGCGGCTAGGGCTGGGTTTCCGTTAGTTCCGATCGAGCGGATCGGTAGGCGGAGAACACTCCGATGTCTAATAACGGGAATTGCATTGCACACATTCCTAGTAAACTGAGATAGAGGGAGTACACTTTTTGTGTAGCTAAATTGCACTTTCTTGTTTTATGTACTTACACTCCTTTTAATTGCAACTACAATTTCGGAATTAAATGCGATTTCAAAATCTCAGGTAACTAAGATTAGGCGTCCCACATAATTGTGCATATACATTAAAAACGAGAACATGAAAATGTTATATTGAACCAAAACAATTTATTTGATCTGATTACTCTTGAAATACAAGCTAGAATGGATTTAGGACAATGAAGCTAACTAGTGCAGCCACCTGGGCCCCCATAGTGGAACATGTTACCCTGAACTCTGAGCTGAAATACACCAGTTTGATAGCATTTTCTATGGGTCTCTATAGCATGAAGACTATATCCAGGAGGGTCATAACCCTGACCGTTGAAGTCGACATACTGAACATTTTGAAAAGATGCCGCTGAATTGCTTCGTGGCCACTGCCCATTCCCCATTGGTGGACTAACTTGGCCATTGTACGAACCAGCAGTTCCCCCCCATACTATATTGCCTGCATGGTCTGGCATGTTAGGGAGAAGACTTTTTGGCCAATACCCCACTGGATTAAGATTATTGATATCATGTCCATAATGCAACCACCAATCTCCATCTTCTTTACTCTGTAGTAGAAAATTAGCTAAAAACTGTTAGACGTAATGTCATTCCTTACAAACATATTTAAATATGGTGAAAAATAATACAATTTTCACATTACCTAGAAGTTGATATTTTTATATTTTAATGTAATATTGTAAATTAATAATGATATCTAAACCCACCCAGACCATATACCCTTGTCTTTCCTAGGATTATTTTGAAGTGAACCATGAGAATTATGTTCACATGTATACATAGAGCCTACACTAAAATAGCATACACTAAGCACTCTTACTAAACCTTGTACAAAAACCTCAATGTTTAATTCTTGTAATATTTTGCACACATAAAACCCTACAGATAGAAGTACACGGGTGCACCCAAATCCTACCAATCTTGACCTGACATGTGCGCTGGCCTGCCTCACTCCGTCGCCACCCCAAGGCCTAGAGTCATTAACAACGTCACCAAGCTCCATAACCACCCTCTAGATCGACTATTTTCTTTGTTTGTTCAGCTTTGCCTGCTCGGTGCAAGTAGGAGTACGACAGATAGGCGGCGGGCCGGTAGAGAGGAGGAGAACAAGATGTTGCGGTACACGACATGTTGTGAACAATTGACCTACGAGGCAATGGGTGGTTGCCATCAATACCGTGTTTTTGGCTGCAACAACGGCGTTCAAGACCTGCGGAGGCGCTACCTCGCGCTTGAGGTACACAGGGGCTCATCACTGTCATGGGGATGGTTTTATAATGTCATCGCGTGCAATTTGCTTGTCGACATGTACGCAAGTGCAGTGACGATGTGGCTGCACTCCGGTGCTTCCGGACCATGGAGGCGGCCAATAACGTGATCCATTTATTCAAAACACATATCATATTAGAGCTTGGAAACTGAAGCAATCATAGGCAACAATCAAGTAAAAGGGTTTGATTGAGAGCTCGTTCCAGTAGTTGAATCGAAGCATCCTTCTGACACATGAAAATTCATCCGCATGAATCGAGGCTTGTCACTGACGAGTCGAATCTCAGCCACTTGACTCGATTCTCGAATTTGGTGAACTGAATCTCACCCTTGATTAATTGAGGGGCAGTGATTTTGTGAAGACAACGACCGAGGAGTTGTGTGAGGACGAGGCGGCGACCGGCTTAGGGACGCGACTGCGATGATAGTTGCTTGTGTCAAGGGCAATGGCGGCCGAGGAGTTGCTTGATCTGCTTGGGGACTCCGCCTACGGCCTTGACTTGTCGATGTGGGATACCTACAACAACGTGGAGTGGGGCCTACAGTGCCGCATTGGGTTCCTCAACGACGAAGAGTACGACTATGACGTTTCCCGCACGTGGACATGAAAGTGGAGGATGAGGCGGATCTACCGACAGCAGGAGGAAGCTCTTCTTTGGGGAGGAGATCCCGGGCGAGGAGGCCCAAGAGGACACCAATGACTATCTAGGCTCTTAAATGGCGGGGCAGGCCAGGAAGAGGGCATGGAGGACCAACTCCCCCACATGACGCTCAGGCTGAGGAGGAGGCATTCAGGATCGTCGTAAAGGCCTCTGAGGTGTAGGAGGTGACCGAGTCAGAAGCGCCCTGCCACTCCACATATTCGGGCACCACCTGCACTGGCCCATCGAGCACCGGCACCCAGTCCCCCCGCCCCCCTCAATGCCAACATCGCCATGGTAGCAGTGGCCCTCGCCTGGACCGACCCCTACAGCGCCTACATTCCCTCTGCCGGTGTCGGCAACCGATTGGCCGTGGGAAATGCCGGTGCTCATGGACCTGACCAAGGCCGACAACGAGTAGTAGCTAGGCCTAGGGTTTTCATCAAGTTTTCTTATTTTCTGTGTGTTTTTAATAACCTTTACTACTATGTAAATTAATTTTAGAATTTAATTTTTTTTCGGAAGTAAAAATCTGTCAAGCCAGAACTACCCTCCACCCAGAAAGATACGGATGGCCAGACATAGGGTGAGCTTGTTAAGCTAGACATTGGGTACGGAGGATCAGCGGAAGGATATGGATACTGGATGCAACAGACTGCTGATGCTTACTCAGGATTTCTACTACCGGGCTACTGGGTGGCGACACATTAATAGGATAGAGTATGGCTAGCCTATTTAGATGTTTTGCTGTCCCGCTGGTTGATGTATGTGGCAACCAAGTCGGGCACATATTTATTTTTTACCCTATGCCTTTTGTACTTTGTACTTGATTTTTGATACTTTATACGTTCAATAAAAGGCCGTGTCCATCGATTGATGCAGAGACCGGGGCTTGCTGCTCCTTTACCGAAAAAAAAGCTAGACATTGGGTGTACTAAGGCTGTAGTGCCTGAACTGCTGAACATGTGCATTCCTGGTTAAAGTCGTGTTCTGCCGGCTTCTCAACACATTAATTACTGTGAGAGATATATTCCGTGTACATATAAACGGATAGTCTAGGATAGAGATAGGACTCTCGTGTTTTATCTTGCACTCTAAGATGATCCCTGTATATCTATATATACTCACTCATGAGGCTCAATAATACATCCATCATATTCCGCATATCTCTCTCTATCGTTCTACATGGTATCAGAGCGGCGCCGATCCTAACCTAGCCGCCGTCCAAGCTTCCGCGCCGCGCCGCCTCCGGGGAGGTCGATCTCCATGATCTACTCCGGGGGCCGCGCAACCCGTCCGCCGATCAGTTGATCCGCTGCCCTCGAGTCTTTTTTTTCCAATCTGTAGATTGGTTTTCTTTTTGCTTCGCCGGTCGCTCGACCGACGTTTTTTTTTTTTTTGGTTTTGCCGATCATAGATCGGATGGAGTCGCCCACCGCCGCCGTCACCGCGCGCCTCTACTCCAACAACGGCGTCGATCCACACCGGCCATCTTCATCAACCGCGTGACACGGCCGCACGCGTCACACATGGGACGCCTACGTGCGACGCAACAGGCTATCTCGCCCGCGCGGTCTCCATCCCCGGTCCGTCTTCGCTGTCATCGCCCGGGACATCACCGACAACGTCGCCAACGACTCCAATCTGCGGCGCGTAGTCCACGCCATGGCACGTGTAGCGCCACCGTCGGTCTGATCAACCGACCCCGCGCACGTCTTCGCCAAGCTCGTCCCTGAGCACGCGCCTACCACTGATCGAGCTACGGGCTGCCGTTGTGTCGCCCCTTCGGGCTGCAGCGCCGCCGCCTTTGGTCAATGCCACTAGCCTCCAACGCGCCTTCCAGGCATGTACGTCGCTGGTGGCCTCCCCCGCTGCACCGACTCGCGTCCTGCAACTACGCGGCCCCTCGGGCCGTGACGTTACCGCACGCAGTCTACTTCGCCGTCCCCGCGCACCGACGTTCCGGCTACTACCGCGCCGCCCCATCGGTGCAGGTCGCCACTGTCAGCGCAAGGTCTACGCCAAGCCGCCGGATTCCTCCTCGCCAACTTCGAGTACCGCCGCCGAACCTCCACAGGTACCCTGCATGACCACTTTGGTCGTCGCAGGCCTCGCCGACCACCTCTACAGTCTAGGCATCCAGCATGGCCACTCCTGGCCGCCGCTGGTATCACCGCCTTCTACATCTCCGTCCACCACGACCTCGTCGCCAGCGTCATCGACAACCGCGGACTGCATCGGCACCTCTCCCTTCGCCGCTCTGCGTCTCGCCACCGCTCTGGAGGCCTCCTCTGCTGGTCCCCCTAACACTGGCGCATGGTCCATGATGGTCCCTACCCCCGGACGGCCGGTACTGGCAACACCGGTACGTACCTTCGTCCCCAACGCATCTCCGGGCCTGGCAAGCTCGGATTGGCGCCTCGTCTTCATCGGCTTCGACAACGTCTTCATCGGCATCGACTCTTCTACGACTGCCTCGACCGCGTCGCCGACTACGTCTTTGCGTACTCTGTTCTGGCAAAACCGGAGTATGCCTTCGTCCCCGACGTGCGCCTAGTTCTGGCAAAACTAGGGCAGCACCTCGTCCTCGATGGCTCAGACTGCATCGACTTCGGCATCGACCATCTCCACGACTGCCTCGACGCGTCTCTGTCACTCTCCTCACGCACTATGCGCTCGCGGCTTCATGTGCGGCTACCTCGACACCGGCACCCGACCACGACATCGACCACGGCACCCCCCTCGCGCGGCTACCCCGACCAAGGTTGCAACACCCACGCTCTCGGCTACCTCAACATCGGCACAAGGGCTACCACCTCGCCTGTGCCTTACCAGCTTCCTCTACAGTTCAAGCATCCGCGTCGCGACATCGTCCACGACGCCCCCGCTATGACTGCGGGGGAGTGTCAGCCTTCTGGTGTCCACTTCGGTTTATCTCCAGTCTGACCGTCCACGTCGTTCATGTTGTTCACGACGCTCCCGCTACGACTGCGGAGGAGTGTTAGAGATATATTCCGTGTACATATAAACGGATAGTCTAGGATAGAGATAGGACTCTCGTGTCTTGTCTTGCACTCCAAGATGATCCCTGTACGCCTATATATACTCGCCCATGAGGCTCAATAATATATCCATCATATTCCGCATATCTCTCTATCGTTCTACAATTACGCGTAACACAATTTTAACTGGGTTCAGCTAGTTTAGACAGTAGATTGGAGGATATATGAAACATGTTTGGCTCATGCACTCATGCAGTGCTTTGATCACCAGCAAGCAAACGGTACGGTAGCCACCTTGATCCGGGTTAGGTTGAGGTCTTGGGGCCAGATGTATACTCCGCCGAATAACGAGAGCCTCCAAAACTTGTGGTTCAACGAGAACCGCCGATGCACCAAGGAAAACCCTAGCTACTTTCCGTCTTTGCTAGTACTGCCGCTGCACTAGCATCTCCATTCCACGCGACACCAGCATGATCATTCATTTTCACCGCAACAGGAGGTGGGGGAATCCATGCGAGACCGCAGCCTTTGGCTTCCTCGGCTTGGTGTTCTCGTCGGCCCTTAGAGCATCTCCATTGGGGTCCCCAATAACGGTTCCGATAGCGATTTGGAGGCCGGCAGCGAAAATAGGCTCGCACCGGTGCGCCCCAAACGGCACCGTCCAATTTTTGAGCCCAATAGAATCGCTAGCAACCCTGTTCCGGCCCTTCTGCAAGGGTGCGAATCAGGGCGCGCCGGCGCCTTGCGGCACGTCTGAAAACGAGCGTGGGCTCCACCTGGCAGCCAGACACACCGATTTCCCACCTCCTACCCACGCTCGAGCCGACTCCCACCCCTCTAGATCGCCATCGTCGCCATCGCTGTCGCGCCCCTGCTTGCAATAGACACCGCCGCCTGTATAGATCGACATGGCCGCCACCCCTCGACCGGCGGCCGCGCTGTTTCGCCCGGAACAGAGCTCGCCGCCACCGCGGCACATCCGCCCCGTCCGCAAGGTGTTCGTCTGATTGCCGCGATGGACAGCGACGACGAGATGATGGTGCAGCTGTTCACGGAGGAGCAGAACGCTCATGCTGTTCGGCGGCAACGTCAGCAGCTGATTCTGACGAACATGCTGCGCGTTCGCCAGCCTTTCTTTGTCATGCCTCGGCGCGGCGGCTCAAAGCCAGACAAGAGGAGGAACATCAACCGGCATCGTCAAGCCGACGCGAAACTGCTTGACGCCGACTACTTCAACGACGATGTGACTCATTCGCCAAAGGAATTTCGGCGCCAGTTTAGGATGAACAAGGAATTATTCTTAAAGATTGTCCACGACGTCAGAGAGTACGATAAGTACTTCATAGCCAAGCAATATTGCACAGCTTTGTGGGGCTTCACCTTAATTCAGAAGTGCACTGCAGCAATGCGCTGTCTTGCATACGGAGCTCCTCCAGATACATCCAGTGACTACCTACGGATGACAGAGTCGACATGTACAGAGACTCTCTACAGGTTCTGCCGAGCCGTCATAGCGGTGTTTGCTAAAGACTATTTAAGAGCACCAAGAGAAGATGATACAGCTTGGATCCTGCAAAAGAATGCATCAAGAGGGTTTCTGGGATGCTCGGAAGCATTGACTGTATGTATTGGGGCTGGAAGAATTGCCCTTTTGCTTGAAAGGGGATCTACAAGGGGTATACTGGTGACTGCAGTGTCAGGCGGTGGCAGACCATAAGCTTTGGATTTGGCATGCATTTTTTTGGCATGGCAGAAACAAACAATGATATCAACATGCTGCAGCGCTCTCCGGTGTTTGCCAGGCTAGCTGAGGGACAAGCTCCTGCCATGAACTTTGAGGTAAACGGTCACGCATACAACAAGAGGTACTATTTAGCTGATGGTACCTAACCGACGTATGCTACAATTGTGAAGACAATTTCCTCTCCATCAAACAAGATAGAAGTCTATTTTGCAACATGCCAGGATGCAGCACACAAGGATGTTGAGTGTTTTTTTGGGGTGCTTCAGCAGCGTTTTGCGATTGTCAGGTACCCTACTCTTACTTGGTCTGAGGCTCAGATGTGGGAGGTGCTGAACGCATGTGTGATCATGCACAATATGATCATTGAGAGCGAGCGCGACGCACCTGCGCGGGATAATCAATCATTTGATTATCAAGGGCCACTCGCTAAGCTAGAGCATGTACCCCAAGAATTTTCCGCTTTTCTTCATATGCACAATGAAATTCGAGATGCAGATGACCATGCATAACTGAAGGCGGATCTAGCTGCGCATTTGTGGGCAAGGAGAGAGCCGCCAACAAGCATGATTTTATTTCTATTTGTTTGCCTGTTTGAATAATTTAAGTACTATTTGTTTGTTGGGTTGTATGAATAATCTAAGTAATATTTGTTTGTTGGGTTGTATGAATAATCTAAGTATTATTTGTTTGATCGATTGTATGAATAATTTAAGTACTATTTGTTTAATTGATTGTATGAATAATTTAATTCTATTTGTGTGATTGTATGAATAAAATGTGATTGATATGTTGTTTCAAAATATTGTAAACAGAAAAAAAATTTGGAGACCGCTGTTTGGAAAATGTCGGTGTGAGAACAAATCCCCAAATGGAGGATGCACTGCTAGCGCCTCCATACAGCAGTACCGGCGTTCCTGCCGGCAATTATTTAGAAGCCGCCGGTAGAGCTGCTCTTAGGAAACACTCGACGAAACAATGCGTGCTCAGAGGCCTTTGGAAAGACTCATTGCTATAGCCTCAAAGCTGGCAGCCTTGTCCTAGCTACACCGTGCCCTAGAAGCTGCTGAGCGATGCATCTAGAAGAGTTCTGTGTGATTGATTTATAACAGGTTAGATGGTCTTGTCGGGTCTCTATCGTATCTCAACCCAGTTAAAGTTTTTCATCTTGCGGTTTTATAATGCTGAAACTGGCAAACCCAAATAAAACATTGACCGGGTCTGGTGTGGGCTAGGTTGGTGGTTTAGATCGCTTTAGCCCAAACCATAAATGAGCTTAGTAGTGCCACATTTTTTGTTTGCAGTAGCTTGATGGGCTTGTTGTTCTTAATACTATCTCCGTTTCAAGAAATAAAGCGCATACATATTTTGAGACGAACTTTAACCATAAAATTAAACAACAAAATTTGTATGTAAGTATTATCGTTTGAAAAACACTTTTAATGATACTAATTTTATACAAATAATCCTTATCTATTTGAAGTAATTTCTGATCAAATAAAAAAACTCGTAAAAGGAGGACGCTTTATTCTTTGAAACAGAGGTAGAATTGAGGAGATAAAACTCGTAGTATGATGGAAGTATATTATGAGAAGTTCGTACGGGCTATCTTTAAACCTAGACATATTGCATGTGTGTCCTATTTGATGCTTCACACGAACGTTAGCCCATGTGGCGTGTAGGGAGTGCGATGTGTGGGCCTGGCCCATTAATGTCGATGGCTACCGGAGACTCCACCGGAGGAGGAAGACAACATGGGAGTAGGAAGACGAGATGCAGGAGCAGGGAAACGACCATCGAAGAAGACGAAAACGAGGCGCTCCTCACCGCAGCCGGTGTCGACATGGTTCGTTGCAGCGGCGCATGTGGAGGTGAGGAAGAAAACTTACGGTTTAGGGTGACGGTGGGGTGGCTGGCGCTAGAGGAGAGAAGGTGGGTTTGGGATTTAGTGGTAAACCGAGGGGGCGGTGGACTGGCGGTGGCCGCAAATCTAGTAGGGCGGTGTGCCAAGGCAGCGCGGAAGCGACACCAAGCGAGGGTGGCGGTGGCAGGCGGTCACGACCGACGACAGTGATGGCGGTGGATCAATGTGTGAGAACGGAGGTGGCCGAGGGGAATTGAGGTGGTCGATGGGAACAAAGGCAGCCAAGGGGAACGAGAGCTATAGAGGTTGGAGACGATCGGTGCTAGGTGGGCCGGGGCAAATGAGGTTTTCTTCAAGTGTATGTGCGCTAACACGATTGTCGAACGCTAAATAGGAGAGGTTGTTTTCCTGGTCGGGTTATGTGAAACGCCATAAAATGGAGGGAGTTATTTTTTATGCATGTACAATGGGATGACTTCACCCTTATCCTATAGTTGCCACGTATGACTTTTTTTCTGGTTGTAGCAGAGAGAAATAAGAAAAAAAGAGACTGTCTTCTTTTAGCGAAAGGATGATCTTTAGAAAATAAGAGAATGCTCCAGATATGTTCTCTAAGCAAATTAATTTTTCTTACTATAAATAATCGATTCTCATTGCTAGGGATGATAATAAGAGATAATACTAATACATTAGATAACTTATATTTATTATTTTCTCTAAATGATGTTGAGGGCTATGAAAAAGCATATAGTTTCTACCTGTAGATACCCGTAGAGCATCAACACTCGTCTCCCCGACGAGGCCCCCGAGCGACGTTTTTTCCATCCGGACGGCGAAATTCGGCCCAGTCGCGCCCCCGGTTACTCGTTTTCGTCCGGATTTGGCCCTTCATCCATCCGGTGAGCCCACGCCATCCCCGGTCCCCCGGGATCTATCGGGGACTCCGTACGAGTGAAAAGCGGGGAATGGCCCGATCTGTCGGCGGCTCGACACACGAACCCCACCACCACCTCGCTCAAAATCTCCCCCGCCCCTCGTATCTCTCTCGCCGCCGGCACCACCCCGCCGGCTTGTTGCCCAGATTCCGCCGTCCCTCCTTCTCCACCTGCCTATATTCCGCCGTCTTTCGACGAAGGCCTATCTGGCTGCTCCTCCGCCGGCCTGTTTTCCGACTTTGGCCTACTCCTCGTCGCTCGCGGCTCGGGTTGCCTCGACCACGCCCGTCAGGTGTTCGTCCATTTTCCTCGCTGGCCATGGACTCGGATGAAGAGGAGGAGCAGATGTTCATCGAGCTTATGCGAGAAGATATGACAGCCACCGCCCAAGACGAGGAGCACATGATGATCCTCGGTTGCTTGTCAAGCATGTACGCCGGACTGGCAACTGGTCGACGTGGTGGGTCGGCACCAGGTCGCCGGAAGTGCAAGCCGAGACAACGAATGAAGGGATACTGCATGTTGTACGCCGACTACTTCGCCGACAATCCATTGCATGGTGAGAGTGTTTTCCGGCGTCGTTTCAGGATGAGCAGAAAGCTATTTCTGCAAATTGTGTATGCCATCCGAGACTTTGATCCCTACTTCAGATGCAAGGCAGATTGCACTGGTTTGGTAGGACTTTCGTCACTGCAGAAGTGCACAGTGGCTATGAGGATGCTGGCGTATGGAGCTCTCGGTGATGGTGCAGATGACTATCTTCGGATGGCGGAGTCCACCGCCTTTGATTGTTTCTACCGGTTCTGCAGGGCCGTCATAGCAGTGTTCGGGGACTTTTACTTGAGATCACCCACTGTCGAAGACACTCAGAGGTTCCTTGCAACAAATGAAGCTAGGGGTTTTCCAGGGATGCTTGGAAGCATTGACTGCATGCATTGGAAATGGAAGAACTGTCCGTTTGCGTGGCAGGAAATGTACAAGGGTCACAAAAACGGCTGCACTGTGATACTTGAAGCAGTGGCTACCTATGATCTCTGGATTTGGCACTCTTTCTTTGGTATGCCTGGATCCAACAATGACATCAACGTCCTAAACTGCTCCCCGATCTTTTCCAAGCTTGTTGAGGGTCATGCTCCCCGGTGGACTATGTGATCAATGGTCGGCACTACAACAAAGGATACTACCTTGCAGACGGTATCTATCCAAAGTGGGCAACATTTGTGAAGACTATCTCGAAACCTGGCACCCCCAAACTTTGCGAGTTTGTGAAGAAACAAGAAGCTTGCCGAAAAGACGTCGAGCGTGCATTTGGTGTCCTCCAGCAGAGATTTGCTGTCGTCCGGTTCCCCGCTATGAGTTGGTCCAAAGATCAGATGTGGGAGGTGATGAACTGCTGTGTGTGCCTACACAATATGATTATTGAAAATGAGCGAAAACATCCGGTTCCTATGGCTGAGCAACAAGCACCATATGAGAGAGAGGGTCCTCTTGCACAGCCTAATCACCAGGTGCCGACATCATGGGCCGCCTTCATTGCTATGCGCCCGGAGATCCGAGACTCTACAATGCATCAACAACTGCAAGATGATCTGGTGGAGCACATATGGATGCTCCGAGGCAACGACTGCCGACGCCAACTAGTCTGTCTTTATTTATTTGTTCAAAACTTATGAAATTGTGTGCTTCATTTGTTTCAGCACTTCTTAAACATTGTACTGCTTTTCGCCGAATTTGTTTCAGCAATTTTCTGAATCTTGTTCGCCGAATTTGTTTCAGCAATTTTCTGAATCTTGTTTGCCGAACTTGTTAAATTTTATGTCGAATTTGTTTTAAATATATCAAATAGCCCAAGTTGGGGGTGTCATGCCGGGGGACGGCTGGAACTTCGGCGCTCCCCAGGCCTAATTTTCCTTCAATCCGAACGAAACTTTCGCCGGATTTGGGCGTGAGGAGCGCCAACGAGTGGAAATGCTCTTACGCCTACTGCGTTTAAGCCTTTGCGAGTGCATGGCCCCAAGAGAGTAATGTCGTTTAAGCCTTGTAGTAGCTCAACAGACTAGAAGCGAAATGCGGTGGCAAGAAAGATCAAGTGCACCGTCAGCGTAATCTCAGTTGACTAAGAAATAGAGAGATCCCCCAATTTTTATTCTTTTTTCGATGCTATATAAGAAACTAGAACATCTCTTCGGTAAGCAAAATTCAAGGATTACGTGTACTTGTCTACCAACATACCTTGTTTCTTAAGAAAAGTTGCCGCATTTAGAATCATACCTTAAATATCTTCAAGCTGATTTTCCCTGTAGAGGGCTCCAAGGTATCTCCTGGAGTAATGGTAGCTATGTTTACAGGTACAAAGCCAAGACAACCCAAGTTACGACACCCATCCTTCAAGTCAGTCTTTGGTCCAAAATAAAAACACATGTCAAAAACATATCAATCAAACATTGTCCTTACGAAAATAAACTTTGTCCTAATCAATAAAACATACCGTCCAGTCTACGTAGAAATGTGTTTTGCTATCACCATATTGTTCAGGATCGACCTGTTAAAGAAAATATGTGTTAGCCAAATTACATGCTCCTATTATGCCAACACGCTAATCTAGACCATTAATATTATTGGACCGTGATTTGAGGTAGGGACAATTTTTTACTTAAACATATGTGACCAACAAACGCAATGTGGTGGAAAAAGAATCATGCAGAAGACAAATAACAAAAGACGGTTGCCACATAACCCCTTTGTTCAAGTATTTGTGAATCTTGTCGACCCGTGGAGCCGAAGAATTTCCCCTAGCTGCTCAAATGGATTTATCAAACTTGGCGGTGGCCCTGCCGGCGCACGCACACATAGAGAGATGAGGACACAATGATGATGTGGATGGACGCAACGGGCTTATGGCGACGATTCACTCCCCAGCAAAGGCGGGGCTGGATGGATTGGCGTTGTGGGTCACGTAGAGACATCGTTCTTTTAAAGTTTTTATTTTCGTCTCTACATGGCATCTTATTTTCACGGTCCCCGCAAGCCAAAAGCCCATAACCCACGACTCTTCTCATGTCCCTCACGCGACTTAGAAAAAAAATATCGCCGCCTCCCAGCCCAGGCGTGCAAAACCTAGCTCCGCCGCCAATAGAGACCAATCTCTTCCGCTCGCATGAGTCGCATCCTCCTCCTCTGGGATTTCCCACTAGCTGCGCTGGGTATTCATGGCCCGAGACAAATGGCAGAATTAATCACAGATGTTGGTCTCGATTTCTTATCAAGCTATTTTATTACTTAGCGTGGATTCGGTGCCACGAAATCTTTTTTTCCTTTGTTAAAACTAAGGAGAGTGTCGAACTTCATACCTCTTGGCTCTAGTACCATATAGGATTACTGCACTAGCCAACTCGATCAATCAAAAATTCAAACAGGGTGAAAGATATTAGGTACTATATTGATATTCAATGGGTTGAACTGTTTGACGCATCAATTGAAAAAAATGTTTTATTAGTGCGGTGATAATATCTTGTTTGAAACTACTAATTTTGAAAAGGAAACGCGGTTGAAATATTCTTACTAAGAAATAAGAGCTAATAGGATACAATATATCTCTTATCTGAAACATACAAGCATATATACAGTCTAATGAAGATTTTACCCATTTTCATAACCACAATTCAAAGCACTATTATAGATTCTCCCCTAATATTTCTTCAATTTTTTTATATGTACAAGTACAAAAACTTATATATTGTATATTTCATAGACTGTGCAAGAGCATGGGTTGATGACTAGTATTACAAAATATTGTAAAGTAGAGAAAAATTACCTCCCATCCAGATATAACTTGGTTTTTCTTATCGGCGTCGGATACCCAGATCTGAGCTGCAATTGATTCACCCTTTCGTAAATTTGGAAAATCATATACATCCATAGTCGCTGTAGCACCACCATATTGTGCGTCACTTGATTGATATCCACAATACTGCAACAAACAATGTCATGTTTAAGTTGAAATGTTTCCTCATTGAATAATAAGAAAGACTAACAACAAGTGACTATATTGTTTTTAAATTGGCGTGGGCTGTCGTTGAATCAGGGGTGAAGCTCCCCTTAAGGCAAGGCATGTCAGCCGTTCTATCTTGATTTTTAATAACTGTATTTAGATGCACGTGTTTTTTTAAACAATTTAAATGGTTATACATCAAAAGGGACTTTATATGAAAAAATTATGCTTCTTTTAGTAATGAACACTGTGTAAGGCTTCAAACCAAAACAAGAATTAGGTATAAGAAATATAGAGTCATTTTTTAGGTTCAACGTGAATACGATTGCTTGACTTACACATATTTACAAACCTTATTATATACAAGATAACATTGAGCTATTTGTTATTCATACATGGAGAATTAGTGGTTTTAAATATTTTTTGATATTTGAAAGGCACATCATGTTTTCTATTGTGATATTAGCGACTCAATGAATTGACATTACTTTTGTTTATGCTAGATTAAGCGAACGGTTACGTAAATTTATTATGGACCCGACTCGTACACAGCCCAAATAATTACTTTTGTTTAGCCGGACACCTATATTTGGTGGTACTCCATGTCACGTGCAAAAGGTAAACCCGATCTTTTAGTAACTTGGAAAAAACAGAAAACACCAGGAGCCAACACGTAACCTTGGGGCTGTAAGTGTCATACATGCGCCAAAATCAACGACAATGTCAGCAGACTAATACACCGCTATGGATTTTAATAGCTTACAATTTTGAAAATGTTCTCATATTATCTTCATAAGTATAGCAATTTCTAAGAAATGAGCTGCTTCAATTCTCTAATATCTAATCTAATATTGACTACTATATTTAACATATTTATATTCACAAAGTTACAATTTTATTGTTATATTTTTCTTGAATATGTAAATATCACCTATTTTATAGACGGAAGGAGCACATATGTTTCGGATTTACTCAAAAATTGGAATTGAATGAATTATGTAAAAGAAAATGTACGGAACAAAATAGCAAATTATATTTGTATGAAGAAGGAGAAAGGCACGAGGCCGGCTTCAGCGTGCGGCCCTTGGTGGTGCCGACCTCTGATGACCCCATGGAAGATCAGGGAGGGACGCATCGTGGCAGCAGCGAGCGAGGAGAGGCGCCCAAAAGGGGGAGAAGAGAAGGTGTTGGAGGACAAGAGGAGACGGCGAGATCCGGAGCAGGGCGACGCTCAAAGGGAGTTGATGGCGGCGAAGCTTGGTCCGGCGGCGGAGACCGTCGTGGTGGGCACGTGCGCAAGCTGGGGATTTTGTTTTCTCGTGATTGATATGCGAGGAAGAAAGTAGGGGGTAGGAGGAAGATGGTGGGCCTAGGCAGACACGCGTCCGTAGCTGGACCCGGAGGTTGCTACCGCTCGTAGCCTCCGAGGAATAATAAGCATTTTCCATAATAAAAATGCGTCAGGATGTTTTGCACGTCCTTTTCAAAAAATTGGCGTGCTCTCAATCGAATTATTCTAGCAAATCGCCATATAGGTGCAAGTGCCAATGCCCTATCTGCGACCAGGAAGCAGAGGATGTTTTTGCCTCCGTTTCAAAAAAGAAAAAAGCAGAGGATGTTTTGCACATCCTTTTCAATTGTTCGGCAGCTAAGGTCACGTGGGGAACTGCTTGGTCTAGAGACTTTGATTGAGGAGGCCTTGAGCAAAAATTAGGCATTGTGTATGCCAGCTACTAGTGATAAGTATGCATGTGCCAGACATAATTTTAAACCTAGAATATATATGGGACATTTGCTATATCATTGAATAAAATTGTGAAAAGACATAGTAACACAAGCGTTTAAAACTTACGTGTGGTATTTGATGATCTACTCCTTGGTTCGAAGATGCTCTTAGCCTGGAACCTGTAAGTGTGACATTGGAAGTGCTACTAGAGGATGGCACTCGGATGTGATCCAATAAACTTCTCGTAGGCTCATAGGAGCTTGATGTTGCTGAACTTGCTGCCACACAATTCAAAGAAACTGCAAAGAGTACTACAACCAAAAGGTGCACTTCTTGTGGCATTGTGCATGCGTGATTGTGATCTCCAACGAATTTGGGATAGAGAGGTCACCTACAAATTAACTAATTTTGCAACAAGGAGCAACTCCGCACGCATGCATCCACTCTGTCAGAAATGGTGTGCTTGACAAAAACTTAAATAGAAGATTGATGTGCAGACATCCTCACCTTCAAAGAATTTATTACTTGTAAATTCGAGGCATATCTTTTAATCAATGAAAAGATGCACGAGTATATTTTCGAGGCATATCTATTAATCAATGAAATGATGTACTAGTAGAAGGCATATCTTTTAATCAATGAAAAGATACTATACTAGTGAAGGGATATCTTTTAATAAATGAAATGCTGTAGTACTAGTAGAAGGCATATCTTTAATCAATGAAAAATGTAGGAGTATCTTTTCTAAGGAGTAGATAAATATCGTGATTCACTGCAAGTTATAATTTGTAATTCATTAGTTCTAGTAAAATGCATATCTTTTAATCAATGAAAAGATGTAGGAGTATCTTTTCTAAGGCAAGAAATGAATGTGCTAAATAAATATTTCTATTCACTGCAAGCTATTTGTGCCCATTCCTTGCACAAAGAAATATCGTCCATATAAAGCTACCTAACTAAATCTACTATCTATGGATCAGTTTAACATGCGCGCACATAGTATAAGGAAACATTTTAACCATTATTTTGCTCAATGAAATATTGATACCTTAGGGAATATAATGGCTGAAACACATATGATGGTTTTCAAATTATTTTTGCAAGAAACAATTCCCCACTCATCTAGACATATAGTTTAACCCATTATACAATATGATAGGAAAGTGATAGGAAAGTTCTAAGCATTATTTACTCCATGTGATAGGAAAGTTCTAAGCATTATTTTAATTGAGTAAAGTCAGTTTTAAACCCTGAGTTTCTAGTGTTGTTCGGAATCAACCCTTAAACTTTCAATCCCTGAAATTGGCACCCGGCCTGTACTCTCAATCCCGGTTGTTCCTTGCCAGCTGCTCATTTCTCTCAAGGATTGCTGTTTGCTGATGTGGCAGCAGTACATGCTGGGAACATTGACTAATCTCTGACTTAGCAAATTTAACCGCTCATGGCCATCTTGTTCGTTGGCTTCCTCAGTTCCTCTCACGACGATGTCCTTTCTCGAGGAAAATGGGATCAATAGCAGGCATGTCGTTGTTGTCTTGTTCAGTCGTGGAGCCACCGCTGCCCATAGTTTCCTCGAGACCATGGTCGACGCCCGCCGCCGTGGCCACCCAACCTCCCAGTAGTACTCGGATCGCCGCCCAGCCCCTGCACGAGGTGCACGTCCGCGTCTCCATGATGTACAACTGCTACCCGAGGCGCTCCTGGAGCGCGTCTTCGGCAACCACGGAGGCTATGTGTAGTGGTAGAGCGGCATTGAACCGGCGGGGAACGACTCACCAGTCACCACGAAGCAGAGCACGGTCATGCCGTCCTACCAAACTGCGTCGGAAGCGACGAAGAGCACAAGCACCTCCACGCGTGCACAGCGACTGACAGCTCAAGCACCTCCCCAAGTTTCTTTTTGACAATCAATACCACATATATTTATAGCAACAAATAGTACATGGTAGAGATACATGAACTGATTCAACGATTACAAAATAAAGTATAAAAGATAGTAACAAATCTTTGAGATCTTCAATTTCTTTCTTCTTCCAGAACATAATCTGAACTCTTCTGAAGGCAGCCAATGATAGATAATGAACCATAGACCTGTAGATACCGATGAAAGTTCTCCCATAATTTTTTGAGCCGCAATGTCAAGGTTGCGTGCACGCAGGCAACCATTAAAGCAGTCATACAACATCGGCAAGAGTACCAACACCAGTATGTCAGGGAATAATAACCGACTAGCTTTATCATCGTCGATGGAGAGCCGAGAGTACGAATCACCATTGTCGAGGACGTAGCAGCCGGGACAAAAACTGCGAGGAAAATCCTCCTCGCGGCAACAACGACAAAAGCTCCAAAATCGATCTGGCGAAGCAAGATCCGAAGGCCCATACCTAGAAAATTGTGATTGTTCAACACTACCATTGACGCCGGGAAGAAGATCTCATCGTTGAACGAAAGGCCAAAGAAAATTGTGATTGTTCAACACTACCATTGACGCCGGGAAGAAGATCTCGTCGTCGAACGAAAGGCCAAATATCACTTATTGCAGACGATGCCATCTCCATTGAGGGGAAACCAACAAGAAGATGGCTACCAAAATCCTAACATAATCTAATGAAAATAATACTTTTATTCGAAACTCCACGCATAGATCGGGTTCTCCACTCCTCCCGATGCCGGCGAAGCCGACCGGAGGAGGGGGAACCAATCTATGGAGGATGATGAACTGGAGGCGGCTAGGGTTAAGGCGGCGGCTGAGAGGAGAGACGGGAAGCACCTCCCCAAGTTAGTGCGGGTCCAATTAGTTCTCTTGAATTAGGCATAATGAATTCTCTACCAACTCAACTGCATTATGAATTAGCCATTAGATGGAGAACGATCTAATTGGAAGACCAGAAATGGATTGGGGATGCCGAGAGAAACACACTTCCACTAAGTAGCGATGATTCATGAATCCCGATGAATGAACGTGCCTGCTCAAATATTGGTTTGGAGCGGCGAGCTTGCGCGAGTAGCTCAGACTGGGATGCCGAGGAGCTCGGGGAGGCACGGCCGACCTCAGTTTGGAGGAGAGTCTGGAGCTGCTCAGGAAGGGGGAGCACGGGCGCTCGTGCTGCTCGGGACGGGGGCGCCGCGCTACTGCTTGGTAAGAGCATCCCCACTTGTTGGCGCTCCCCACGCCCAAATCCGGCGAAATTTTCGTCCGGATTGGAGGAAGATTTGGCGTGGGGAGGAGTAGTTTCCCAGTCGTGTGCTCCCCAAGCGGCGTTTCTCGGGGAAAAAGAGGATGGCTCGGGGAATCCGGATGAAAGAGGAGACACGTGGGCGTGGGCGGTTGGTTTAGCTTCATCCGGAGTCCCCGGGAGACCCCGGGAAACCGAGGATGGCATGGGGAGTCCGGACGAAAATAGGCTCAAATCCGGACCAAAACCCCGGAGTCCCCGGGAGACCCCCGGGAAACTGAGGATGGCATGGGGAGTCCGGACGAAAATAGGCTCAAATCCGGACCAAAACGAGGAACCGGGGGCGTGACTGGACCGTTTTTCGCCGTCCGGATGAAAAAAAGTGGCCGTGGGGGGCTGTGTGGGGAGACGAGTGGAGATGCTCTAAGGGCATCTGCAACGGGGGTGACGCAAATGTATAGCACGTCATACTATATTATGAAAGAATCACAGATACACTGCAATCTAAACTCAGCACCAATAATCGAGTATATACTTAGTCAAAACACACTACACACGAACAAGTGACAGTACTTCAAATGTTGGCAATACAATCATTACATATATAAATGCATTGCATGGCGTGTTGCCATCAAAGCAAGCCATAACACAAAACTCCCCAGAAGGCAGATGCAGATGTCCACTACTTGATGTGTATGTGGACGCAGATGCAATCCTAGATGGTGTATGTGGATGCACATGCAATCCTAGATGGTGTATTTTCCGCTGTGATATTGCTGATGATTGTTGACAAGTTAATTGATGCATTTGTTTCTACTTACTCACATAGAACATGGGCTAATCATCTGAACTCTGTTGCAGGAGGAAAAGTCTATTCAGACAATTTGCTTTAGTTATTTGCAAATGTTAGCAACTCTGCTACAATCAATCAAATGTTTACAAACGGTGTACTGAAAGCAGCTCCCCAGTATCTGAACGTTTGTGTTATCTTGGTCCTACCTTCAGTAGTTTTTATTATGTGTCTTATGTTGCTCTCTACGGTTGAAATCCATGTAGTGAAGATGCTCCTTGGTCTTAAGTATCTTTGTACGACTTCTGAGCATCGTAATCGCTTCACTTAGTAATAATAAAACATGATCTATGTGTATCCAATTTCTGCTCTCCATTTCTGATTTTGGTTTATTTATATGGGAACATAAAGGAAATTTCAGTACATTAAGGAAATCTAAAACTACATTGGCAACTCCGAAAAGGAAATTAAAATAAAATTGGTGCAATTAACTACCTACTTCAGTAAGTTGTATTCTAGAGCGTTGTGTGCCCTGTGGGTGTTCCCTAATGAAGTAATGACTAATGAGGTTTGGGTCAACGGTTCTATGAAATGAAGGGTGAAACCTACCAGAGGAACAGAGAGGATGATCGGTTCATACCTGTTCTTCGTCGGCGACAAGGGTACAAAGGGGTTCTTTCTAGATAAATCATTTCGGTGATGGATGGTTCAGATTCACAATATGACTATCCGGAGATGTATCAACCTCTGAATTATCAAACAATTACATATTTTTTTTGGAGAAAGCATTACCAATAGTGGACAATACTAGACTATATTCATATATTCTTAAGATAAAGAGAAATAGGCATTTGTGTTTATCTTTAAGATAGAGTTTGTTCTGTTCTGAATTTAACAGTAAAGTGAGTTTCAGAAGCAGCAGCAAACACAGCACAGTAGCAGAGTAGAGGACCAACAAAATCCATACATGAACCGGAAGAAATCCACTAGGGACTGAAGCTATCGATGCACTGGACTACACATGAAATTAAACTCGAGTCGGATTGACCTGAAGACCTAGAGTTGACAAAGGAATGAACGCCCAATTACTCAGTTTATGCCATTAAAGTTTCAGCCATTAGGGAGAGAGGAACTGTCGTGGTATCGTCACGGCATATGCCATAGGGTGGCTAATCGAAGGGGCTCCTGAGAGATCTCACGGCGGTATCCGGAAGCGGGTATGGGCACGAGCGACACGGCGACGTACCCAGGTTCGAGGCCCTCCGATGGAGGTAAAACCTCTACTCCTGCTAGAGTGTATAAGATGTCACACAGTACAATGGTGCTCCTAGAGCTGTGTCCGGCTGGCCCTGAGAGGCTAAGGGAGACGAAGGTCTCTCTCACAGGGCAGCGCTGTAGGTAGGTGAAAGCAATCAGTGATCCATCGTCCCTGCACGAGAGGGGGTAGTGCGGCTTATATAGGCACCGGCACTTTACACATAAGACCCTATAGTCTACTAGCCGGCTTGGCCGGCTTCGGCTTCCGCTCCTTCCCGAGGCGGTGACGTCAGGAGCCGTTGAGGCGTCATGGCCTGTCCCATCCGGCTGCCCGTGTCAGCGGTATGGAGAGGAGGTGTCTCCGTCGCCGTCAGCCCACCGTAGCCCGTACGGCGCGTCGTAAGCCATGATGGCCTGTCCGGCGCGTGGCACTATTGCTCCACGCTGCCCCGCGCTTACGGGAGATGAAGTCAGCGTGGACTTTGGGAACCCGGATCACCAACCCGGTTCCTTCCAAGGTGCAAGACTCGCCAGCCTCGAGTCGGTCCGAGGTATAGACCCCGGCCGGATATGGCTTGTAGAAGCCGGCCCAGCCTACAGCATTGGCGGCCGTAGCCGGGCCGACTAGGACCTAGAGCCAGCCGGCTTCCGGACCAGCCGGCCACGGCGCCAGCCCGGCTGCTCCTCGCCCGGCCTTTACCGCGAGCCGGCCGGTGGTCAGCCAGCCGCTCCGCGTCCATTGCCCTACCCGGGTCTTCCCCCGACATTAGCCCCCGAAGCCGGCAAGGTCCCGCGTTTAGAAGGACCTAGGCAGGTTTTCCGGCTTCTTGAATATATTTGACGGCACTTGGAGGGGCCGACTGAGGATTTCCTTTCAGCCGGCTGCGCCCTCATCCGGCTCGTGCCTGCCGGCTGCTCCCAGCCGGCCGCTTTTTACACTTATATAATTTTTGCTTTCTCGCAAGATCTGATGGCGCCTCCGCCTTGCTGATGAATTTCAGTTCGAGTGGAACTTTTGTCCGGCTCCGCTTGCCGCGCGCCGGAGTCTCCGCCGCCCGGGTCCTGCGCCCGACTTGACCGGTCCGACGCCCGGCTCCGGCGGTCGGTTCGTCCGGTCACATCAATGTCCCTCCGGATCCGGTGCGGTAGTGGGCGACGTGGTGTGGCCGTTTCCGATAACCGTCGTGGACGTGGGAGGAGCTACGGCGCGAGAAATCCGGGGACGTGGCCCACGATCGCCACGTGGAGGCCAACCGTCCGCGGCAGGAGGCTATAAATGCCGTGGGGGAGGCATCGAGGCGGCCACTTGCCATTCTCTTCCTCCTCGCGCTCCTGCTTCCACCGCTCTCCGCGCGCTCGAGCTCGCTGTTGCTCCGGCGAACGTCTCCCACTGGCGAACTCCGGCGGGCGAATCTCCGCCGATCCGCCGCCGCCACTTCTTCGGTCCGGCGCCACGGGGCCGCGCGTCTCGACGGAGCGTCCTCAGCCGCCGTTGTCGCCGCCGCGATCGCAAGGCTCCTCCTCGCCGTTCCGCCTCTCCTGGTCATCTTCTTCCTCGACCTCGTCAATGGCGTCCCCCAGCGGATCTTGGAGGGGCTCCTACATGCGGGAGGACGACATCGATCGCCTGGTGCGCCTCCGGCGGATCCCGCGAGCCGGTGATCACGCGGGCGCCCGGCGGGGAGTTGGAGCCCAAGCCGGAGCCCGGCGAGCGCGTCGTTTTCGGCGCGCACCTCGATCGCGGGCCGGGCCTCGCCGGCTTCAACGTTCTTCCGGCGGTTCCTTGACCACTTCGGCCTTCGGCCGCACCACCTGCCGGCCAACGCGTGCGTCCTCTTGAGCTGCTTCGTAGCGTTCATGGAGGCCTACGCCGGCTTGTGGCCCGACATCGACTTCTCGGAGCCGGCTCTTCTACTTGAAGGCCCGGACCACCGAAGGCCGCCGCGGGCCTGCGGCGCCGCCTCGATCTACACTCGGCCTGGTACGCCTTTCCCCAAAATCCCCACCGTCGATTCGGTGAAGAACTGGCAGATGTCATTCTTCTATGTGCGCAACGACGGGGCGCTCGTCGACCGGATCAACTTGCCGGAGTTCAACCCGGCTCCTCCAGTCGGCCGGATCAACTGGAGTCACAACGCCCGCTCGACGAATCAGAACGCCGAGGTGAACCTGCTCTGGGACTTCCTGGCGACAGCCCACCGATGGTGGGCTGACCGCCGAAGATCTCCTTCGCACCATCGCCGAGCGCCGGGTGCTGCCGCTCCGCATGCGCTCCCACAAGATCGGGCACATGTCCGGCCGGTTCGATCCGAACCGCACGTCCAAGGCGCCGCTCAACAAAGCCCAGGTGGCCAGCCGGGTGAACCACATCACCAAGGCGAACCTCACGGAGAACTGGAGCTACGGGCTGGCGCCCTGCGACAGGGAGCATCCACCAGCGCGGGTAAGCCTCGTGTCTTTGCCATTTTCTGGCTTTCGGCTGCGAGGCCGGCTTCCTTTTTCTTCTGCCGACTCCCGGCTTGTCATATGTTCATGTTTTTTCTGTCTTTCTAGCTTTTTGAGCGCCAGAACGCCGAGGACGGCGACCTGGCGACGAAGAGGTGGACGCCGGATCACGTCGATCCGGCTGACCAAGCCGGCGAACATGCTGGCGACGACGACCTGCCGCAGGCGCCCGATCTAGGCGGCCAGGGGGAGCACAATCCGCCCCCTTCACCAGAGCAGCAGGAGGAGGAGGAGGAGCCGGCGACGTCCGGCACGGGGCCCATCCCCGCCGTGCCTCTGCGTACGAGGCCGCCAAGCACCACGGCGACTTCGGCGCCCAAGGGCACGAAGCGAGCCGGCTCCACCGCCGCCTTGGAGGCGAAGGCGAAGAAGCCGCGCCGGCAGCGAGCTCGAAGATGGTCCCGGAGCAGGCCGGGTGAGCTCTTTCTCTCCTTTTCTTGTTTGATTCCTTTTCTTTCCTTACTTTTATGCTTATTATCTCTCTGTTTATCCGGCTAGGGCCCCTATCAAGTTTGCCCAGGGCGGCGGCTCCCGGCAAGCTCCGCGTGTTACGTCGCCGCTTCCCCGCCAGAGGAGGGAGCAGACGCCGCAGCCTTCCTCGCGGGCACCTACACCACCGCCGCCTGTCACAGGGGCGCCTTCCTTCGCCGTGCCGCTGGCCTCAGCGCCTGATCGCGGCACGCGGGCCGAGCCGACTCGCCAGGCGACGCTGGACGACATGTTCCCGGGCCGGACTCGTCCTCTGGGCCCAGCTCGCCGGGGCCGGTCCGGGTATGCCGCCTCAACCGAGCCGAGCCGCCAGCTCGCGCCGCCCGCGACCGGAACCGGAGCCGGCAGGGCTGCGCCGTCCACGATCGGAACCGGAGCCGGCAGGGCTGCGCCGTCCACGATCGGGGCCGGAGCCAGGCCGAGCGTGGTGGTGCTGGACGAAAGCCCGGAGGGGGCACCTCAGGCGCCGGAGATGGCTGCGCCGACTGGACCGTCTGCCTCGCCTGGAGCGCCGCCGCCACCGGAGCCGACCATGGGGGAGTCGACCGGGCAGGAGCCGGCAAGGGACGAGCCGGCGCGCACGGAGGGCGCCGACTCGCGCGCGCTGGTGAGAACGGGGACCTCGTCGGCATCAACACAAGGCCTGCACGTGGCCAAGGGCGCACTTCTTCTTCAGGTGCCGTCCGCCTCCGACTCCAGCCTCGGCTCGGCTGCCACCATGGAGCAGGCGTGGCTCCGCGCCGACTCCTATGAGGTGACCAGCCGGGAGGGGAACCCCGGCCAAGCGTCGGTGGAGATGTTCTTCTCCAGCCTGCAAGCCAACCTCAAGGCTAGGGCTGCCGAGTCCGTGGCCAACCTCGGCCAAGGTGGAGGAAGCCGCAAGGTAAGCTTCAACTCGTTTTTTGATTTGGTTATCATCCCGGTAGCCCTCCGAGGCATGGGCCGGCCGCTTGGAGCCGGTCCGGGTTTCGCCCGGCATACCGACTTTTCTTTTTCCTTAGGCCGTGGCGGATCGGCGCACCGCTCCGTACAACCGCGCCGTGACCCACTACCACAAGGCCAAGCCGGACCGGGCCGGCTTGGCTCGTGAGCCGGGGGCCGTCAAGGGTAAGCTCTATGCTTCTTTCGACTTGATGTCTTATTTTTTGTTGGCTGTTGTTTCTTTCGTACCGACGGCTTGTTTTTGCCGGCTTGCAGCCGAGGCCGCCCGGGTCCCACAGCCTGGAGTCGGACCTCCGAGTTGCCCGCGCCGCGCGGCCACGAGCGAGGAGGCGAACCGGGCCGCGGCCGCCAAGCTGCAGGTGGCCGATGGGGAGCCGGCGGCTGCGCCGGCCTGAGGCTAACCACCTTAGGGAGCTTGCCGCCCTCAAGAAGGACGGGGAGGAGAAGCTGGCGGAGCTGAGCAAGCGGCCGGACGAGGGGGAGAGGCAACGGCTTGCGCTTCGAGAGGAAGTCACCACCAAGTCCACGGAGCCGACGGCCACCGCCAAGCGCCGGACGCGAGGGGATTGGCGCGCTTGATCGCGGCTTGTCGGGTGAGTGCCTCTATGTTTCCTTCCCTTGCCGGCTCGGCGTCGGCTGCCGGCTTAGGTTGGTAGCCGGCAGCCGAAACTTGTCTTTTCGCTATCTCCATCTTCGGGCCGGGGGCACGGCCGTGCCGCTGCCGCCGTGCTTTTGCTTTGCTCCTTCGAAATCTCCATCTTCGGGCTGGGGGCAGTCGGTTCGTGCCGCTGCCGCCGACCTTACTTTAGCTGCTCCTCGGAATCTCCATCTTCGGGCTGGGAGCGATCGGTTCGTGCCGGCTGCCGCCAGTCTTTGCTTTAGAGCTTCGGAATCTCCATCTTCGAGAGTCTGAGGCCGGTCGTGCGTCGTCCATTGGCCTTGATGCTTGCTCGATCGACCAATCTCCATCTTCGGGCTGGGGGCGATCGGTTCGTGCCGGCTGCGCCGAGTCTTACTGAAACCCGAATCTCCATCTTCGGTAGGGCGATCGGCTCGTG
>NC_061510.1:302032090-302163704 GCF_022539505.1 Lolium rigidum | reverse complement strand
GGTTGTTTGAAGCAAACTCAAGTATAAAACGGTGCAACAAGACTCACATATGAACATATTGTAAGTATTATAAGACTTTACATCGTCTCCTTGTTGTTCAAACACCTTAACCAGAAAATATCTAGACACTAGAGATCAATCATGCAAACCAATTTTTAACAAGCTCTATGTAGTTCTTCATTAATGGGTGCAAAGTACATGATGCAAGAGCTTAAACATGATCTATATGAGCACAAAAATTGCCAAGTATCAAATTATTCAAGACATTATACCATTTACCACATGCGACATTTTCCGTTTCCAACCATATAACAATGAATGAAGTAGTTCAACTTTCGCAATGAACATTAAAAGTAAAGCTAAGAACATATGTGTTCATACGAAACAGCGGAGCGTGTCTCTATCCCAAACAAAGAATGCTAGGATCCGATTTTATTCAAACAAAAACAAACAGACGCTCCAAGTAAAGCACATAAGATGTGACGGAATAAAAATATAGTTTCACTAGAGGTGACCTGATAAGTTGTCGATGAAGAAGGGATGCCTTGGGCATCCCCAAGCTTAGATGCTTGAGTCTTCTTAAAATATGCAGGGATGAATCACGGGGGCATCCCCAAGCTTAGACTTTTCACTCTTCTTGATCATATTGTATCATCCTCCTCTCTTGACCCTTGAAAACTTCCTCCACACCAAACTCAAAACAAATTCATTAGAGGGTTAGTGCATAATTGAAAATTCATATATTCAGAGGTGACATAATCATTCTTAACAGTTCTGGACATTGCACAAAGCTACTGAAAGTTAATGGAACAAAGAAATCCATCAAACATAGCAAAACAGGCAATGCGAAATAAAAGGCAGAATCTGTCAAAACAGAACGATCCGTAAAGACGAATTTTTTAGAGGCACCAGACTTGCTCAGATGAAAATGCCCAAATTGAATGAAAGTTGCGTACGTATCTAAGGATCACGCACGTAAATTGGCAGATTTTTATAAATTTTCTACAGCAGGTGCGGCTCAATTTTGTGATAGCAAGAAATCTATTCTTGCATGATAATCCAAATCTAGTATTGACTTTACTATCAAAGACTTTACTTGGCACAACAATGCAATAAAATAAAGATAAGGAGAGGTTGCTACAGTAGTAACAACTTCCAAGACTAAAATATAGAATAAAGTGCAGAAGTAAAATAATGGGTTGTCTCCCATAAGCGCTTTTCTTTAACGCCTTTCAGCTAGGCGCAGAAAGTGTGTATCAAGTATTGTCAAGAGACGAAGCATCAACAGAGGGGTTTGGAGTTTTCTCAACTATGCATTGTATCTTATCTATGTAAGTTTCAGAGGCTCCTTTTTCATTATTCTTAGGCTTGCTATCCTCATCAAACAAATTTTCAGGAACAAGCCAACCATAGTTATTTTCTAGAGCCTCATGCATTCCTAGGAGCTTGCAAGGTATTGATGTCTTAATCTCCCCACCATCATTAACATTATTAGTGTACTTTATTCTATCCATGTCCATCTTTTCAAGTATTCTTTTAAAATCAGGGAACAAACCAAGCCTCTTATGCTTAATAAAAACTTTTCTAACTTCTTTAACTATATCTTCAAATTATCTACCAAGAACTTTTAAAACAAAATCTCTCTTTTCTCCCATCTCCATATCAGAAAGTGTAAGAAACATATGTTGCATTATGGGATTGAGATTAACAAATCTAGTTTCCAACATGTGTACCAAACAGGCAGAAGCACTTTCATAAGTAGGAGCAACTTTTAATAATGGTATATCTTCAAAATCTTCATCCATACTAACATGGGTGAAAAATTCTTCTATATTATCTCTTCCAATGATAGACCCTTGTCCTACCGGTATTTTTTTCAGAGTGAACTTAGGAGGCAACATGATGAAATAAACAAAAGGTAAATAAAGTAAATGCAAGTAACTAATTTTTTTGTGTTTTTAATATAGAGAACGCAAACAAGACAGTAAATAAAGTAAAGCTAGCAACTAATTTTTTTTGTATTTTTGATATAGAGAGCAACCAAAGCACTAAATAAAGTAAAGTAAAGCAAGACAAAAACAAAGTAAAGAGATTGGATGTGGGAGACTCCCCTTGCAGCGTGTCTTGATCTCCCCGGCAACGGCGCCAGAAAAATCCTTGCTGGCGTGCAGTTGACACACGTCCGTTGGGAACCCCAAGAGGAAGGTGTTGATGCGTACAGCAGCGAGTTTTCCCTCAGTATGAAACCAAGGTTATCGAACCAGTAGGAGTCAAGGAACATGTGAAGGTTGTTGGTGACAGAATGTAGTGCGGCGCAACACCAGGGATTCCGGCGCCAACGTGGAACCTGCACAACACAATCAAAGTACTTTGCCCCAACTTAACAGCGAGGTTGTCAATCTCACCGGCTTGCTGTAAACAAAGGATTAGATGTATAGTGTGGATGATGATGTTTGTTTGCGAAGAACGATGAAAGAACAATTGCGATGAGATTGTATTTCGAGATGTAAAGAATGGACCGGGGTCCACAGTTCACTAGTGGTGTCTCTCCCATAAGATAAATAGCATGTTGGGTGAACAAATTACGGTTGGGCAATTGACAAATAAAGAAGGCATAACAATGCACATACATATATCATGATGAGTACTATGAGATTTAATCGGGGCATTACGACAAAGTACATAGACCGCTATCCGAGCATGCATCTATGCCTAAAAAGTCCACTTTCGAGTTATCATCCGAACCCCTTCCAGTATTAAGTTGCAAACAACAGACAATTGCATTAAGTATGATGCGTAATGTAATCAACACAAATATCCTTAGACAAAGCATTGATGTTTTATCCCTAGTGGCAACATCACATCCACAACCTTAGAACTTTCTGTCACTGTCCCAGATTCAATGGAGGCATGAACCCACTATCGAGCATAAATACTCCCTCTTGAAGTTACAAGTATCAACTTGGCCAGAGCCTCTACTAGCAACGGAGAGCATGCAATAACATAAACAACATATATGATAGATTGATAATCAACTTGACATAGTATTCAATATTCATCGGATCCCAACAAACACAACATGTAGCATTACAAATAGATGATCTTGATCATGATAGGCAGCTCACAAGATCTAACATGATAGCACAATGAGGAGAAGACAACCATCTAGCTACTGCTATGGACCCATAGTCCAGGGGTGGACTACTCACACATCGATCCGGAGGCGATCATGGCGATGAAGAGCCCTCCGGGAGATGATTCCCCTCTCCGGCAGGGTGCCGGAGGCGATCTCCCGAATCCCCGAGATGGGACTGGCGGCGGCGGCGTCTCTGGAAGGTTTTCCGTATCGTGGCTCTCGGTACTGGGGTATTCGCGACGAAGGCTTTAAGTAGGCGGAAGGGCGGAGTCGGAGGCGTCACGGGGGCCCCACACGCTAGGGCCACGCGGCCCCCCTAGGCCGCGCCGCCCTAGTGTGGCGGCCCCCCGTGGCCCCACTTCGTTTCTCCCTCGGTCTTCTGGAAGCTTCGTGGAAAAATAGGACCCTGGGCGTTGATTTCGTCCAATTCCGAGAATATTTCCTTACTAGGATTTCTGAAACCAATAACAGCAGAAAACAGCAACTGGCTCTTCGGCATCTCGTCAATAGGTTAGTACCGGACCTCTTTGGAGGTATTGAAGGCGTAGACTACCTTATAGTCTACGGAACCGGGGAGGGTTCCGGAGGAGAGCAAGTTTAGACCAACCAAATAGTAGTAGTATCCGAGCAGTTCGAACTCGTAGTACTTAACTGCTCGAGGAGAATAAATGTATAACCTAGTAAGACTTTTATATTGTAAGTTAAGTTGGGTTCGCCTCGAACCCAGGAGTATTCCTCTTAGGACCCAAGAGGAGCTCCGAGATGATATGTACATGTTGCTTGTAATAATAAATGAATGAGTTATGGACCTGCTATGTTCTGTTGTACTACTCTGAGGGATGTAATATTTGCGGATTGGTACTTCGTGAATGTTATATCAACGACTGGCATACTACAACACATGCAGTGGTATGCAGGGTCACCACATTAAGTTTTATTGTTTGATTATATCTATCATGCTTATGTTAGGATTCTGTGATTCCAGCTATGTTTGCTTTTACACTTAGATTGATCAAAGTAGTGTGACAACATGTCACCTCAAAAATTCTTTGTTTGTTATCACTTACCTACTCGAGGACGAGCAGGAGTTAAGCTTGGGGATGTTGATACGTCCCAAACGTATCTATAATTTTTGATGCTCCATGCTTGTTTTGTTACAATTCTTATATGTTTTATGTGCACTTTTCCACACTTTTTAGCATTTTTTGGGACTAACCTATTAACGCAGTGCCAGTTCTGTTTTCTGCTGTTTTTGTGTTTCAGAAAAGTTGTACATGAAAGTTTCTCGGAATTGGACGAAACAAAAGCCCAGAGTCTTATTTTTCCGGGACGAAGACGGAGCCATGCACAGGAGAGCTGCGACGTGACAGTACATAGGGCAGGCGCGGCCTCACCCTTGGCCGCGCTTGGCCCATGTACTGGCGCCTCGTCGCCTCGTTTGCTCCGCCCCTCCGCCTATTTATTCCTCGTATCGGGAAAACCCCAGGGACCCGAGCCTCCATCCACGAAAAGTTTTGACGCCGCCGTCAACCAAAACCCTAGTTCGGGAGGGTTCTGCAGTCCATCCCGGCACCCTGCCGGAGAGGGAAATCACCGCCGGAGGCCTCTACATCGCCATGTCTTCATCCGAGGTGATGCGTGAGTAGTTCTCCACGGGACCATGGGTCCATAGCAGTAGCTAGATGGCTGTCCTCTCCTTGTTGTGCTTCATGTATAGATCTTGTGAGCTGCCTAACATGATCAAGATCATCTATTTGCATTTGCTACATGTTGGTTTGATGTGGATCCGATTTATAGAGAGATTGCTTTGGTTGAGATTATGTATTATGTTATTATGATCTTGCATGCTCTCCGTTTCTAGTAGACGCTCTGGCCAAGTAGATGCTAGCGACTCCAAGAGAGAGTATTTATGCTCGATAGTGGGTTCATGCCTCTATTTAACCATGGGAAGTGACCTTGTTCTCTATGGTTGTAGATGTGTTGTTGCTACTAGGGAGAAAACAGCGGTGTTCTATTCAAGGGTAGTTTCATCGTTTACTTTACACACATTGCTTAAAGCGATAGTCTGTTGCTTGCAACTTAATACTGGAGGGTGTCGCGGATGCAATCCCGAAGGTGGATTATTAGTCATAGATGCAGTTGGATTACGTCCTATGTATATTGTTGTAATGCCCGCATACTTTCATAGCATGTATTCTGCACCAACCATTAGCGTAGAATCTCTCGTTTGTCAATTGCCCATCCGTAATTTGTTTACCCAACATATTTATTTATTGGGGAGGCGCCTCTAGTGAATCGTGGACCCCGGTCCTTCTTCTTTTAATTGCAATCTTCTAGAACATTTTTACTGTTCGTTCTCTCGCAAACAATTCTTTTTTCCACACGCTTCGTTTAATCCTTTGTTATCAAGCAAAACCAAGTGAGCTTGACAAACTCGCCGAAAGTTGGGGACAAAGTACTTGGTTGTTTATGTGCAGGTCTCCACGTTGCTGCCGACGCCGACAGTTGCGCCCGCCACGAGTTGGTTCGCAACACCTCGGGAGAGAACGTTTTTCTCCTACCGGTCGATAAACCTTGGTTTCTTACTGAGGGAAAACTTCCTGCTGTGCTCATCATACCTTCCTCTTGGGGTTCCACTCAACGTTGCGCATAAATTCTCCTTCATCAACTCCGCGCTCAGCAATCACCTACAACGTAGGTGGCGTTTGCATCTGCGTCCGCCCCGATATCGACTATTTTGATGTGAAGTTCGCCGACTCCGTCCAAGGCTGGCGCAGGAAGTGGCTTTACATCAAGGACGAGTCTTCCGACGCCCAAGAATATGGCCTTGCGCCCTTTGACGCTACCGAAGAAATTCAGAGGCGCAAATCCTGGGATGCAGAGGCTAAAGCCGAAGAAAAAGCAACCACTGACGCTCTGATTACCCGCATCCGTGAACTTCAAAACACCGACAGGGCAGAATTGTCGGGTGTGCAAATCATTGCACATTTTCTTTGGATTCGAGTGCAGCCTCTACAAGTTTGCAAAAATCCCCTCTGGATGTACTCAGGTGCTGGAGATGCCGACCGAATCTCCGACGATCTTTCTGTGAAGGACTTGGAGAAACTCGTCCGCCGCTTCACCTCCTTGAACAAAAACCATGAAGTCCCTTCATCCTGTGGCGTGGAGCCATTCAGTGGTAGCCATGCCCTTCCCAAAGTAAGTGCTTTCTTTCGAGTTATATTTCCTGTATTTTTGACCGCTGTTGTTTTTTTCCTTTGTATATTGATTGTCGTTTCTTCTCTTGTTTTTAACTGCAGAACCATCGAACTCTTTCCTCTCTTTCCCCACTGCCGGAAGGTGGGGAAGTGGATGAGCGGGTCGTTGTCGCTGACGACTCGCAAGAATCCTCCCTTCCTGAGAGTGAACCCGCAGGATCTCAAAGATCTGCGGGTTCCTCTAACAAAGACACAGAGTTCGACTCTGCTCAATCCATCTCTCCTCCTCCCACCGCTTCTCCGGATGAGCGCAAGAGGAAGAGAAACGGCGACGAAGAAGATTCCGATGCATCCAAACTTGCCGAACCAGCTGCTGAGGAATTTTCTCCGGACGATCAAGAGGCCTTCGACCTATTCACCATGACCGGCGTTGTTAGCTCGTAAGTTGTTCTTTGTTGTCTTCTCCTATCTTCTTTTCTTTCGGTTCCCTTATATTTTTTTGCTGCTATATTGAAAGCTGACGAGGGAGAAGAAGAAGAACCCGAAGCTCATGGGCCAGCTCCTACGAGCACTTCCAACACGCTGGTTCTTTCCGAGGAACGTCGTGTTGCTTCAGAAGCCTCACCTCCCCCGCAGCATAATTTAGAAGCACCGACTCCAGTGCCCAGCCCCCGAGCGCCGAAGCCGAAGAAAGCTAAAACCGGGGCTGCTAGCACACAGGAGCTTGCCACTGGGAGTACATCAGGTATTCTCCTTGAGGATGTAAGTTTCTTTTTCCTGCTTGTCAACTTTTTTATGTAGCCCAAAAGATTTTATCTGCCCTGACGTTGTTTTTCTGTCTTGCCGACTTTTTGCAGCCCTTAATGAAAGAGATGGTCAACTTGGGCTCCCGATTTATCGGGTTCCGCGATGAGGCCGTGACTTTAAGAGGTAAAACATTGCTGCTCTTGACATGATTGATGTCCCTATCTTGATTTTGCGTCCTCTCACCTTTTTCTTCTAGATGCGCTTCGTCGTGCCGAGGAACGCGCCGACGATCTGGAGGCCAAGCTCAAAGCTAGCGAGACAGCTCACAAGAAGGCTGAAAAGGACGCCGCTGCTGTCGAAGATCTTCGTCAAAGGCTTCAAGCCGCTGAAGACGCTTTGAGCGATAAAGAGGCCAAGCAGGTCGAGCGCGAAAATGAAATAAGCACGCGCCTTGAAACGCAATCCCGAAGATTTTCAAGTAACACTATCTTTCCTTTTGTCACTTTACTTTCCCTTGTGTCGACCTTATTTATGGTGTTGACGAAGCCTTGCTTTTCTCCAGCAGGGAAAATGGGTGAGCAATACACTCTGAGCCAAGAGTCTAGATGATCGTCTTCTGGACACTCTCGACATTCTTGAGCTAAACTGCGGCTTGGCGCGCAAGTGCATAACTTCCGCGTGGAATGCATTGAAGCGGGTCTTCCCCCACTTCTTCCCCAAGGATACTCAACCAGAGATTTTCTCCCAGCTTGCGCATCATTTCCTGGAGAAGGATGATCCAGCTTGGGCCTATCGTCAAGCTAGCTTGAAGATTGGGGTCGAAGGGACCATCGCCCTTGTCGCGGCCAGTGGCCAAAAAGTCGACTGGGTGAAGGCGAGATCAGGTTGGACTCGTTTACCTCCGTCCATCGCGTTGCTTGCAGCAGATGATGATGTTGCGATGCTACCAAAATCACGACCTTGCGACCTCCAATTCCCATAGACGGCGCCAATTGATAAGGTATTAACTTGTCAATGCATACAGATTGTAGACTTGGATTTCGTAAGAAGTAGATGACAAGTAGATCTAGAAGGTTTCATCCGACAAAGGTGTTTCGACTAAAGTTTACGGTGGGTTTGTTGACAATGAATCGATTGATTTCTCTTCCCTCGGCTCCCCTTTATATAGGAGGTGGATCCGAGGGATTTCGTGCCGTACAAGTTACAAACTGCGAGAAGGCGCGTTGGGACTTTCTCGTACTACTACATGATTCCTAATACAACTAAGTATTCCTTATCAGAAACTCTCTGGGCTTCTGGGCCTCCAATCCTTCAGGTCGTGGGTCTCCAGATAACCTCGGGTACTTTATCCGACATGCCTATTTGGCATGCATATGTCACCAACCACCATCTGCGGGTCACCCAAACCTGTCGTACTTAGACTATGTCGTGGGTATACCTATTTGACATATCCCAAACATCTCGCTGCTCGGGTGCATGCCAACATTATATTCAAATGTCCAACCTACTCCCGGCGGTCATTTGGTGCTTAGCCTGCATCTCATACATTGTCTCTTGTCTCTCGGATCCATGATGACTATATGTTACTTCTCCATACGGACAATATTTACCGAATAACCATCGTGACAATGCACCGCAACATTGTGTGAAAGTAATGGAACTCACCGCAAATAGCCAACCACACTTACACCTTTTACTTAATGTACATACTCTACATTTTTCTCCATGTCTTCCTATTCTTGCATTTTAAATCAAACAAATCAAGTTTCTAATGTTAAAATATAAAAAGTGATGGAGGAATCGGTACGCCACAAGAGAGGCGATTAGGTTTTCTAGGCCGCCTCTCGTCGGCACCGCCGATCTGCTTTAGTTATGTGGCCTTCGGGGCATGGAGGTGGGGTGGATCTCGGCCCCCGTTGGTGGGAGGGCTCCGTTTTTCTTGTTTTAGGGTTAAAGTTTGGTGGAGCATCGCTCAGATGGTGGCGGCGAAACCTTCTCCAATAAAGTCTTGCCGGCTTCAGCGCGATCTCGATGATGACGCCGAGAAGCTCGTGGGAGTGGTCAGGTTCTTGAGGATTTTTTCTAGCTAGGGTGGGAGGGGTCTCCGTATCGTCATGGAGCTTCATCGGCGATTATTCCTTCTTCTTATTCGTATCTGGGATGGATGTGGTCTTCTTGACCCGTTCGGTGACTTTCCGTCCGCAACCAATAACGTCAGCCCGACTCAGGGATAAGCCGCAACGGAAATGCAACGTCGACACCGTCCGTAGGTTAAAGACGAAGGCCATCTCTAAGATTTCTCTTAATGCCAAGATCCTTTTCACACAAAAAAAAAGACAAATCAAATTTCCACATTTTTCTCTGCGTCTTCCTGTCCTTGCATTTCAAATCAGACAAATCAAATTTCAAACCGGGGCCTATGCCGCGACCCGGGAGGCGTGCAAATTCGCGCAGAACCAGAGGCAGCCGCTACATCGTGCATCACACGGACCACTGGGACCGCGCCTGACCGTTTTTCTACCAAGAAAAAGGCCACCACATCGCAAAATATGCACTTAGCACCTCGACGTGATTCAAAACCCGCGCTCCGGTCCCCCACCCTCCACCTCCCCTCCAAATCCATTTCCCTTCCATTCTCCCTGCTCTGCTCTCTTCTAAAGCCTCGCCAGTCGCCTCCGCCACCAAAACCCTAACCCTAGCCCCCCGGTGCTACGTCCACACGCGCACCGCGGAATGGAAGGGGGAGGCGCGCACCGCACGCCGGAGGACGTGTTCCGGGACTTCCGCGCGCGGCGGGCCGGCATGATCAAGGCGCTCACCACCGGTGCGTGCTCTCATTTTTCCTCCGCCCCCGGATTGCTCTGAGGGTCTGTTCCAGAGGATTTGGAGTGTTTCTGACCGGTTCCTGGATTTTGGTTTCTCGATTTGCAGATGTGGAGAAGTTCTACCAGCAGTGCGACCCAGGTGAGCTCGCGGCCGCCCCCGATTCGCCCTTCTCGGGACTCGAATTCGCTTGGATTTTTATGCGGGTTTTGATATGCTCGTCCGGGGTTGGCGTTTCTCGTGTGATTTCCTTTTGCTCCCTACCATAGGAGGGAATTTTGTGTGCGGCTGCTATTGTTATTGGCTCTAATCTGGGAGCACCCGTGCCTTTGAGCTTTGACCCCCTTCATGTCGGAGGATTTTGCTGCAATTCATGTTCTAGTGGGTTATGATTTTTCAGCCCTATTTGTTACGCCTTTGATTTTTGCTGGGAAAGTCTGCACTGGAATAGTTCTTGTGCTAATTTGGTGCTTATTGCCTTCGATCTACTAAGGGCATGAGCAATGGAGGCAGCTGTCCAACTAGGCTTGGATAAAACTTTTGACATATGCATGCCAGTATTGTAGTCACATTAATATGTCTTCTCTCAAAAGTCGATTTGGTTTTTCTCTCTCTCTCACATTTTCCACTTTATGGCTGAAGAGGTTGCCTCCTGATGAAGAGGCTGCCTCCTCATCCGAACCTACTTTGGACCACCCGAACCTAGTTAAAGGTGTGAGGCAACACCACTAGGGCTATGCATTGGGCATGCCCTAACAGAACAGTAGCTGTGCTAAAAGATGGAGAGAGAGAGAGAGAGGGGGGAGAGAGAGAGCATGTATCTTTCTGATTTGTTGACTAATGCCCTCCTCACAACAAAAATGTTGTGGGGGCGGGGTCGGGGATGTACCAAATGACCACGGTGTCCATCTTGTGAAGGGTGTTTTTGGCTTTTATTTTTTTACTAGTAGGCAGTTTTCTACTGACGCAGTGCTGAAGTTTAGTTGTAAGCTTTACTGTGCTGACACCCTGAATAACTCGATGTACTGGATCAGGCCATTCGATGGAACCAAGGTCGAGTAGAACTTTGGAGGCTTCTGGAACATTTTTTTGTCATTTAGTACCAAATGACATATTTTTTCTTTCCTTTCTGAAGCTCCGTAATATATGTTGGCTCATGTCTTCATGATGTCAGATGTATATACTATTTATCTTGGGTTAGTCTTGACCATTGTATGGGGTTATAGATCTAAATTCTTGTTATTGTACTTCCGTGTACGATGGCAAAGTCTCTGATCGAACCGTTATTTTCCTCCTTTTCTGGTTTCGGTGTTCTGTGGACACACAGTTGCAGTCGTTTTCAAAAATTGTTGGTTCTTACTTATTTTTTGTTAGATAGCATAAAAGAAATAATCGTGAGAGGGATGAGGAGGCTCAGAGATTACCATTTTGGTTGCAGAGAAAGAGAATCTTTGTCTGTATGGTCTTCCCAATGAAACGTGGGAAGTTAACTTGCCAGCGGAGGAGGTTCCCCCGGAACTTCCAGAGCCAGCACTGGGAATCAATTTTGCACGGGACGGGATGGATGAGAAAGATTGGTTGTCACTTGTTGCGGTGCATAGTGATGCCTGGCTGCTAGCAGTAGCCTTCTACTTTGGAGCAAGATTCGGGTTTGATAAAGAATCCAGGTATTGCATTTATTTCTGAGACAAGCAATTTTACTTGTGATCTGCCTATAGTTCTGTGATATTGTTGTTCTTTGTATTTTTCGTCATATTTAACTCTGGTAATGTCACTATTGAATAATCAGCCCAATATTGTTATCTTGACATTGTAATTGTTTTCAGTTTGATGCGTTACATCAGTTATGTTGCAAAACATAAACTTACTTTGGTCACTCAAATGCTTAGTAGGTCTGTCAATGAGCCAAGCTAGAGCATTAGAGCTTTGCAAGGTGCTTGGCCTCTGCTCCAACAGAGTATGGAACAGCTTATAGTTCGGCTGCTAAAGCATTAGCAGTTAGGTGAATTCACAATCAGTTAGAAATCAGCATTAAAATTCCCAGGCTCCATGCAGACTCAGCCCACTCTCCCCACCCCGGTAGCCTTCATTGGAGTACAGGGAGTCGACGATTTTGCCACCGTCAGAGTCAGGGGAGAGAAGCGTGGCAGAGTCCACAGCAGAGGATGGACTCGAAACGAAGAGAATGGTCGGCGCCCACACTGGGACAAAGGACTTTTATCTGGCTTTCTTCCCAGGCAGGAACCGACCAAGGTGCACATGACAACGACAATCAATCTGAGGTCTTTTGGATGCTCTTAGATCACCATGGATATAGACCGCACTGTCTTCCAAGGGCAAGATATGCACATGGTACTGTTACTGTGTACAATCTTCTTTTGGCTGCTCCTAGATCGCCATGGATATAGATTGCACTGTTTTACATGGGCAATAGATTGCACTGTTTTACATGGGCAAGATCTGCCTTTGCTACTGTCACTGTACAATCTCGCTAGTATTGTTGCCAGGTCAGAAGTTTATTTTGGAGACTGTAAGTTGGAGAACAACATGTATTGGGTTGGAGGGAGTATACTACTACTGTATGGAAATTGAAGTGTGGAGGAACATTATTGATAAAATATGGAGTTGGATATATTTAGGTTTTATGGTGAATTAACTGGATATCTAATTTTGATCCAAGATGGTCCAGTATCCCCTCCCCATCTTTCTCAATACCCAGAAGCTAGGGAGCTGGCTGAAAATGAAATTGGGTACATTCCACATCATGTGAATCCTGGATAAATAAATATAGTAAGAAGTTGACTTTACCCATAACTAGTAACTTGGCAGCTAAGAATATTATAAGCAAACCGAACATTGCCAAATATTTAAATTTAACGTGCAGTTCCTTATTAGTTTAACAGTAATTTTAGATAATAATAAATAAATTCAGCAGAAGCAAATTTTCTACTCCCTCCGATCCATAATAAGTGTCAGGGATTTTGTTCAAATTAGTTCATTCTTTGAGTGCTGTCTTCAGTGGTTCCCTATTTATTTTTAAAATGCTTGATTGGCACATGAATCAGATCTGATTGGGCACATGAATCAGTGGTTTACAGCCCAATCCATGTTTTATCAGTGTGTCATTGGTCATTGCATATTTGCATGTCTGATTTGATCACTAAATTGGCTAATGCGGTATTGTTTTTTTTTTGTAATCCTCGATAGGCTAAAATGTTTGGAAGGGTTCATTGCAAGAGTGGACAATGTTCTGTAGATGGCGTTAGGGGTGGGCAAACAACGGTTTCAGGGTTTGACCGGTTTTTAGCTTAGTTCATTTTTTGCACTAAAGTGAAAGTCAAGATTTGATTTGTGAAAGAAAATGAACTACTCCCACCAACCGGTTTGAAACAGTTTTCACCGGTTTCAATTTTGCACACCCCTACATATTGTGGACATTGTTCTGGTTGTGAATGCTATCTAAAGCATAGTTACCTTATTCACGGTTCATTTTGTTCTTAGCGGATTGCAGAGGATCTTGTGACTGTAAACTGTTAGAAATGCAGACTAGTTAAGAATAGTTCTTTAGCCACACGAGTGCTAATTATGATCTTGTGTTGAATTGATATTTAGAGTTTTGAGGTCTCATCCTCCATGCTTTGGGATTAGTCACTCTATTTCTCACTAATATTGTACATATAGTATGCTGAGAAGATTTATTCGCAGCACAACTTGCAAGGATTGTCTACAAGATTTTCACATATGCATAATCATAGTTGTCAGAATCATGATTCTACTATACGATTATACAACTTTACGACCTAAACTTGGTGGAACGATTCAACGATTCTGCTAGGTAGAATCTAAGATTTCACGATTCTAAAAGTCAAGATCCTACGATTTGCGATTCTACCGTAGAGGTTCCGATCCGATTCAAAATCACGATTCTGTCAACATTGTGGATTAACGTGTATTATGTATGTATAAAAATACTTAAGTAATAGCAACAGATAATCCATGTTGGTGATTGTCATAGTATAAGCACCATCAGAAAGGAGGCTTCATTGATTAGCATATGACACTGAAGTCATAATCATAATTAATTGCAAGAAAATATGAGGTGGAAGGTTGTATAGATTATAAAAAAATATTGACATATAACTGATGTCCACATGGGCTGCTGGGTCAGTTGCCAGTGAGACAATTGAGTGGCAACTGGCAAGTCCTGAGGTCTCCCTAATAGATCAATGTGTTGGAAGACATGATAAAAATCGATGTTCATGTTATGCGCATATCTCTGTTTCAGTTTAGTGCTTAAGACAAATATATTTTCTTTCTTACATAACCTAACAGGTCAGTATCTCTGTGCGTCAGTTAAGTGCTAAGATTTTTTTTAAATGTAAGCTGACAGTTAAGTAGAGCTGCTGCCTTCTTTTTACGAAGGGGAGCCTTGGCGCAGTGCTAAAGTTGCTGCCTTGTGACCAGAAGGTCATGGGTTCAAGTCATGGAAACAGCCTCTTGCAAAAATTGCAAGGAAAGGCTGCGTACAATGACCCTGGATCCTGCGCAAAGCGGGAGCTTCATGCACTGGGTTTCCCTGCCCCTGACAGTTCAGTAAGTCTAGTTGATGTTCTAAGAATGATCACAGTGGGGTTGTTCCCTAAGATTTCTTCCTTTTCATATCTATTTTTACTCGTGTTGAATTTTTCTGTAACTAGAATGGTGTAACTGTATGTCTAAATAGCCGTTAAGAAAAACGCTTTTGCCTCTTGTTTATCTCTTATTTATTTTGTAATATTCTTGTGGTACTGGATGCTATCTAGTCATTCATTTCGGCTTTTGTGCTGCTAGTTGGTTCCATACTTGCATACTTGATTTGATTCCTAATGGGAGTTCATGGTATATCTAGCTTTACGTTATCCTTACATCTCCTCTATTCCATTTTGTTTGACCCATTGATGACTTCACCAGAGTCTGTACTCTGTATTGTAAGGATGAGTGGTCTTTCACAATTGGTCCATCTGTTCCACTGTAGTAGTGTCAGTGTGCATTGAGAAACTCCTCTCATTTATGCATATCTTGATTTAACTTTTTGATTCGTCATTCACTTCATGGTCGTCCATTGCAGTTGAACAACAAACATCCTGTTTAGTCGTGATTTTTTGTAATCCATTACAGTTGAAAATTTCCATCTCAAAATAATGGAAACATTGATACAGAAATCTTTAACTAGGAGCAGATACACATATATACATATGGTTAAAGTTATTATTTCTGGGTGAATAGAATTGATTCTTGCTTGTTACGAATAAAAAAAGATAAAATTTGAATGGACTCGAGTATTATGGTATATGTATCCATTGCTTATCTTTTGAAGTTGTCAAGTTTGGTTACCCTAATAGGTGAACCAATTTACGTACAGTGTTGCTGTTGTAATCATAGATAGATATCTTATGCAAATGGTGAGATAAAGAAGTTCTCTTTACTATTCAGATTTTTTTTCCCTTGCCATGTTTAGGCATTATGAAGTTATTTCAATTTTTAAAAATATTTCATGCATTTGAAGGTGTGATTATTCTTTTATATATGCACAGTTGCACACTGAGCGTCAAGTTCAATAATTACCTTTTGTGATTGTCTTGCAGGAAGCGGCTTTTTAGTATGATAAACAACCTCCCCACTATATATGAGGTTGTCACAGGAACTGCAAAGAAGCAGGTCAAAGAAAAAACCCCGAAAAGCAGCAGCAAGATAAACAAATCTGGCACAAAGGTAACCAATCATCTTAATATTATTGTAACAATGCTGACTGCAAAATAGGGTCATAACCTTTTTACTCCCCAGCCATCACGCCTGCCAGAACTAAACTCGAGGGGTCCGAAGATGCCACCTCCGAAGGATGAGGATGACAGTGGAGGTGAGGAAGAAGAGGGAGAAGAACATGAAAATGCACTATGTGGTGCGTGTAATGACAACTATGGACAGGATGAATTCTGGATCTGTTGTGATGCTTGTGAGACATGGTACCATGGTAAGTGTGTGAAGATTACACCTGCCAAAGCTGAGCACATCAAGCAGTACAAATGCCCGAATTGCAGCAGCAGTAGCAAGAGAGCCAGAGCATAGATGCCTGAAGAACCAAGAATTTGACCTACTGTAAAGACCCACATGGGATGGGATGCCCAATGGGTGTGCATTCGGTTGCTTTGAGATTAGGACCAGCTTTAGAGGTCTTTATGTGTTATGTGGTGTATGTCTGACATTCTAGATTTTCCATTAGTATTAGCAACTAATTGTAACAGCTTGTATTTGTTCGAGCCTTCTCGGTGCACATGTTTGAGACTTATTGTTTTTAGCTTGTGTATCATGTACTTGTAGTTCCTTGGAAAAAAAAGCCTGTTGTTGTGTTATATTGCACTCCACCGAGATCATTTGGGCATGAAATCTAGCAGGAAGGCCATCTAGTTGTGGTGTTTGTCAACTCATGTAATAGCGGTTTCTTTTCTGGTGATTTTAGTTTGTATGTTTTTATTTTATTTTATCTGTTATCATGGCCAAACATATCAATGGTTTGCTGGACTACCTGCCAATGCATAACACTGATCATGTTTCAGATTTAGACGTTGCTGAGACCTCATCTTTCCCTTCAGCAGTTCTCCTCTGCTTTTGTGACAGCTTATTTCCATATAATCTAGTGGGTTTGACTTGTGCAGTGCTCAACTTTTGTCAAGTGGGACATCCGGATTGAAGAGTAGACTGCATCAGATGCTGCCCCGCCAGTTTACACGCGGATCTGCATCAATCGAGGTCCGCTTTACCTTTGCTCCTCTGCTTTTGTTTTTCTCTCTTTGACGTCCTGGTTTTCTGCTCATGTCCTTGTCCTAGTTGCAGCCTATCTACTTTATCTTCCACTCTGCCAACCTTTGTCTTTTTGACTTGTCAAGTTTATCGCAATTCTTTTCTGGTCTGTTTCAGCGCTTTCCGTGCGCTCCAAATCCTGGCGACAACAATAGCTCACTGTTGTGTAAGATCTTTTCGATTTTTTGGCTGGTTGCTGTGTTGGTTGTTTGGATAAATGTGGCGATGGTTCAACTGCCACCCAGGTCAGGTGCCACGCCAGTTTCTACCACATAGCGCCTACCTTATTAGCAGGCAGCTTACGATGAGAAGACATAATATATATACAATTGTGGTGAGAGAAATCATCTATGAGAACACTATATTACCAATGACTTTTGCTTGAAACAATAGGAGAACCAAACATCTGAATAAACAAGGTCAAAAGAACACCTATACATATTCACTAAAAAACAACACCCATGCAGAGATTCGCTGTAACTATATATGTGCATCAAAATTACAAACTAGACATGTCACCTAAAAGACAAACCCCAGAAGACCAAGATGAACTAAGTATGGCAAAGAGGAGCCACCTAGATGACCAAGATGATGATGCCATTACCGAAAGGAGCCGATAGACCAGGAATTGAGCGCAACCAATCTGAGGAAATGATTTTGAGGTGGGCTTCAGATGTATTGGGAAACCAAAAATCAATAAGAAGGTAGACTGAATTTGACCAGAGATGGAGACAGACGAGTTGTGCGTCCAATCGCTCAAGGGGTATAGTAGAACCCCTATATTAGGCTCTGATACCATGTGAAAAAAATATGCATTTTGTATTTTTGGAGAGGTCAAGAGACGAGACATATACAAGTCCAAATGTGGTGAATATGCAGTTGATCCTTCGTACACAAGGATAGCATATGTACATCTAATAAACGGAAAGTTCAATTTTGACTTTTAATGGCGCGCTCTGTTTCCTGTTCCAAACAATAAAACACGAGGAGATGACTGTAAAATTTAGCTGAAAAATAGATCTATAACTACTGTTTCTTTGAGATTTTCGATCATGTTCATGCTAATGGTGCAAACGTAATTTCCATATATTTGTAAATTACTCAACTTGTTAAAGCTGAAAGGATATTTTTGAGTAGTTGTTCGGCATTTTAGGTCTAGCACTGTTTTTAAGGTAATATACTCAATAACCGGGATACATGTTTTTTGTAACGTAGTGCCAATTAATTATTGAATACATCACATTCCTAGTTAATGAATTTGAATCTGATGCTGTAGCAAAGCAGCATCAAATTCCAGTATTATAACCCCCACTGATGCAGGGTTAGTGTTGCATGCACCACATGAAGGCAGAGGCCCCGTCGGTGTATATTAATCACTATTTTCCCCACTTTTGTGTAGAATTTTTCATGCTAAGGCAGGGGTCAGGAAAGAACAACAACATAAGAATTCCAACTTCATTGTTTGCTTCACTAAATTGTAAGTACTATTACAGAAACACTACCTTTGCCTTTAGTCTTGTCAACTAGTAATGCCTTTGCACTTTCTCCGATCCTCCCCCTCCAACAGAATGTTCTTTGAGGGAAATGTTGCATGCCATGACATGGACAAATGATCAGCTGAAAGTTCTGTATAATTGACATGGTTGGTCCATGGGATATGTAAGTAGAATTCCCATATGATGTTGCTGTCGACCCATGTGATCGATACTTTCGAGAATAAGAATTTGAGCATGGTGGACTGAATCAAATGGTGCCAAAATGTCGACATGAATGCAGAAACTAATTTCGCCCGTTTGCAAGCGTCCTTTTTTCAAAATTTTACTAGCGTAAGTGTACTTACCGTTTTACATAGATGTGCAAAATATCATAATCATGCTATCTTCTATTGCTTTCCAACAGAAAAACATAGTGCTATCCGTGAAGCATTTTTTTTTCTAGCTCATTCAGCCACCACTAACATAGCACGAAGAATATGTGTGGGGTTGAGTTGTTTCAAATGGCTAGGAATGTTCCACACCATCAATTTCTTTCTATTGAAAACATCTTTCGAGGAAATTATCCAACCTACACTTTTCGTGCTCCGATTCGTCGACTCATCGGGTGACACACTTTGTGCTACAAAGTGCACTGGAGCAACAATATCAACCCCGCAACTAAACCCCATGGCCATGAGGAGTTCTAAAGTTCCCATTAATTTTCTGTGAGGTATAAAGCAAAAGTCTAGCATTATCCCATCACTATTGCTAGCTGCCAGCACCATATATAAGAGAGTGACAGATATGTTTGTGAGAGAGGCGAATAGATTATGATAGCGCTTCTCCTGGGAATGTACCCAAGTTTGGGTTAACCGTGCGCCGCTTTCAGTTAGTCCAAAAACCCTACATTCTTCTCAGAAAGCTCCTTGTTTTGATGTTGATATTTAGGAATCCATACTAATACTAAAGAACTTGTTTGTTTGAGTCAAACCTACTGTCCAAATTGCCAATGGAAGAAGCCTTTGATGCATGAGGTATCTGATTCCAAAGGCATTTGATTCTTCCACCCAAGAGTTGACCTCCGAATATAATTTCCTGCACATTCCCCTCTCCTCTCTCTCATAATATTTAGTGGTAGTAGTGGTGGTTAGCTTTCGTCTTGCCGCTCCTTTTCCCCAAGTCATAAGGCCAATAGTAGATCTGTTGACGCAGAGGCTTCACTGGAGAATTTCTTGTGAAGATGACACTCATCAGAGTCTGACCATGGCCATCCATAGGTTCCTTTCTCTCTCTACTTATATCTCCCATGGCCCACTTGCAAGTGAGTGCATGCAGAAGAGGGAGTGTGCTATAACTCTCATGCACCATATCTCTCTCATCTCCTCCTCCTCTCTATATTCTCATGAGGGCATATAAGACATGAAGGTGTTCAGGGGCAAGATTTGGACAGCACTAGGGTCACTCATGGACCATGCAGGCGCAGCCGCCTCCACCAAGGCTTCCACGGCGGCGGCGCCGGACCGAGCGCTCCTAACCGACATCGAGGCTGCCATCGCGCGGTGCACCGACGGTGGCGGCGGGGGCGGGAGCGTCAGCGACGACCGGCATGTGCACGAGATCCTCTTTCTCGTCTCCAACGCGCCGGGCGCGATCACCTTCCTCTCCCGCCGCATCACGGCGCGCCTCGAGGCCGCGCGCACCCCGGCCACCGCGCTCCGGTCTCTGCTCCTCGTCCACCGCCTCCTCCGCGCCGGCGACCGCTACTTCGAGCAGGACTTCCGCGGCCTCTGGGCCTCCCGCGACCTCCGCGTCAACGCGCCACGGTGCGGCTGTTCCTGCTCTCCCCTCGCTGCCTCCGGCGCCGGGGTCAACTATGTCACGGCCAGCGTTGCGGCTGCCACCGGCGCCTGCTCCTTCCTCCACGGCTACACGGCCTACATCGAGGAGCGTATGCAGTGGGTGATCAACCAGTCCGGCAACCTGGAGCCGACCCCTCCGCCACAACAGGATCCCGACGATGGCAAGCCGCACCCGCACTCCTCCTACGACCACGCCGCCGCCGAGGCGCTCCTCTTCAAGCTCGCCATGTGCCAGAGGCTGCTCGACGTCGCCGTCCAGCTCCTGCCGGACAACAACACGAGCGCCAGCGCCGCCGCGCGCTCGGCCTTCGGCATTGTGCTCCGGGAGAGCTTCAAAGTTTACGACGCCTTCAAGGAAGGCCTCGACCTGATGCTACGGTCAAGAAGCGTCGGCCTCACCAAGTCTCTCAGGGTTTCGGCTCACGAGGTTCTCAGGAAGGCCTGCGCTCAGACTCCTGAGCTCAAAGACTTCTACCACAAGTGCAAGAAGAGCAATGTCGGCAAGGTCATGGAGTACCCCGTCGTCAGGGTCGTCACCCAGGCGACTGAGCTCGTGCCGCCGGTCAGCAGGGAAGAAGAGCTTGACAGTGGTGAGGTAGTGCAGGAGAGCGAAGGCGACATGTCGTTTGAGAGCAAGCTGGAGACTACTATCAACGCGGTGTGGGTGGAGTTCGACGACGATGATCAGCAGGCTGGCCGTGAGACTACCGGCGACGATCACGGCAGCTTGCAGGCCCAGCAGCCTAGCTAGCTAACCAGCGGAGTACGTAGGAGTTATTTGCAGCATCCAAGTATATTAATTTTGAGTGATTGGATTGGTCTTCTCGATCACCTCTTCTCTTCTTGTGTTTCAAGGGTAGTCAACTGAAGGATCCGGCCGTGTCTTCATTCACTTGGCAAGAAAGCCAATAATTTTCCTTTAAAGTTCTGTTGTTTCTTCTTGGTAGTTTTTTTCTTGTCGCTTTTGTTTGCTCCTTATGCTTCCACGTAGCCTATTGTTTTTGCCATCATATTCATGTGTTGACACTACCAAGTGATCGATCATATATATTCCTTTCTTTGGCCAAACATACACATGGTGTAACAATAGCATGGTGTAATTTAGTACTCCTTACATTTCTTCTTAACAATGTACTAGTATCAAATTTGGTTGCAGTTTAACTTCTTGATTATTGTGATACCATTTCAACTCATAAACCTGAATTTGGAATATTATCACAACAATCTCACACAAATAAGCAAATATGCACTTCTACTCACTTGCTCTCTTCATCTAGGTCTAGAATAAGTAGTATTGGTCGCTCTTTACATGTTGGACCAACAATCTCACACAAATAAGCAAATATGTACTTCTACTCACTTGCCCACATATGAGATCAATACTCTTGCAAATAACACAACTAAACAAGTACATTATGTAGAAGCAGTAGTTTTGTTTAATTTCACCAATAAACACATGCAGGATTTAGATTCCAACTCAAAACCATGATCTAGATAGCTCTCCATTGAATAGGGGCTCGACATGGATAGCTCTAGGAGCTCTCGCGCTCGCGCGGGCGATAGCCCGTCGCCGGCGTTCGACCCCTCGTCGACCTGCGCCACCCCGCCCTTAGCTTTAGGCTCCGTCCCTCCTAGCCTGCTCCTCCCCACCCACGCCTCTGCGCTCACCGTGTCGCTGCTGGCCGCGTCGCCGGTCGCCTCCATCGTCCTCGCGACGGTAGGGGCATCGGGGACCAGAGTTTCTGGTGCCGACGCCGTCCCTCCAAGCTCGGCCTCCCCAACTGCCGTCCCTAGCGACCCCGATGGTGCAGCACCCGAGCCCGCAGCCGCTCCCGCGTCCAGAACGGCCGGCGCGCCGCGCCTCTCGTCAGGTGCGCGCTTCCTTGACTCAATCCTCTCTATGTTTCACTCCACCGTTGCAAGTTCGATCAGTGGTTCGTGCTCGTTGTTCGATTCTGGGTTACACCGGCTAGTCTCTCCCCCCGGATTAACAAACACTGCGTTGTTAACGCCCTCAACTACAATTTCACGGTCTTCCCGGACTCGTTTCTGGTGCGGTGCCATGGCGGCGCTAGGTTCTCCGCTCTGGCAGCCTCGCCGGCCATCTGCGAGTTCATCCTCGCGCGGAGAACCTTCTCTCTTGGTAAATCTATGTACTTTTTGCACCGTGATTGGCGCGCGGCGGCCGCGGCGGTCGCCTCCCTCCCATCGTGGCCCCCGTGTTGGGAGCTGGTGCCTTTTTGCGGTGGCGCGGATGGCGGACGTCCGGCGAGCGGCTTGATACGTCTCCGACGTATCGATAATTTCTTATGTTCCATGCCATATTATTGATGATACCTACATGTTTTATGCACACTTTATGTCATATTCGTGCATTTTCTGGAACTAACCTATTAACAAGATGCCGAAGAGCCGATTGTCGTTTTCTCGCTGTTTTTGGTTTCAGAAATCCTAGTAACGAAATATTCTCGGAATTGGACGAAATCAAAACCCAGTGGTCCTATTTTGCCACGAAGCTTCCGAAGACCGAAGAGGAGTCGAAGTGGGGCCACGAGGGGCCGCCACCATAGGGCGGCGCGGCCCAGGCCTTGGCCGCGCCGACCTGTGGTGTGGGGCCCTCGTGTGGCCCCCACGTTGCCCTTCCGCCTACTTAAAGCCTCCGTCGCGAAACCCCTGATGCGAAGAACCACGATACGGAAAACCTTCCGGAGACGCCGCCGCCGCCAATCCCATCTCGGGGGATTCCGGAGATCTCCTCCGGCACCCCGCCGGAGAGGGGATTCATCTCCCGGAGGACTCTACACCGCCATGGTCGCCTCCGGAGTGATGAGTGAGTAGTTCACCCCTGGACTATGGGTCCATAGCGATAGCTAGATGGTTGTCTTCTCCTCATTGTGCTTCATTGTTGGATCTTGTGAGCTGCCTAACATGATCAAGATCATCTATCCGTAATACTATATGTTGTGTTTGTCGGGATCCGATGGATAGAGAATACCATGTTATGTTAATTATCAAGTTATTACCTATGTGTTGTTTATGATCTTGCATGCTCTCCGTTATTAGTAGAGGCTCTGGCCAAGTTGATGCTAGTAACTCCAAGAGGGAGTATTTATGCTCGATAGTGGGTTCATGCCCGCATTGACACCTGGGGAGTGACGAAACCCCTAAGGTTGTGTTGTGCTGTTGCCACTAGGGATAAAACATTGATGCTATGTCCGAGGATGTAGTTGTTGATTACATTACGCACCATACTAAATGCAATTGTCTCGTTGCTTTGCAACTTAATACCGGAAGGGGTTCGGATGATAACCTGAAGGTGGACTTTTTAGGCATAGATGCAGTTGGATGGCGGTCTATGTACTTTGTCGTAATGCCCAATTAAATCTCACTCGTACTTATCATGACATGTATGTGCATTGTTATGCCCTCTCTATTTGTCAATTTCCCGACCGTAATTTGTTCACCCAACATGCTTTTATCTTATGGGAGAGACACCTCTAGTGAACTGTGGACCCCGGTCCATTCTTTTAATACTGAAATACAAATCTGCTTCAATACTTGTTTTACTCGTTTTCTCTCGCAAACAATCATCTTCCACACAATACGGTTAATCCTTTGTTACAGCAAGCCGGTGAGATTGACAACCTCACTCGTTTCGTTGGGGCAAAGTACTTTGGTTGTGTTGTGCAGGTTCCACGTTGGCGCCGGAATCTCCGGTGTTGCGCCGCACTACATCCCGCCGCCATCAACCTTCAACGTGCTTCTTGGCTCCTCCCGGTTCGATAAACCTTGGTTTCTTTCTCGAGGGAAAACTTGCCGCTGTGCGCATCATACCTTCCTCTTGGGGTTCCCAACGAACGTGTGAAATACACGCCATCAAGCATATTTTCCGGCGCCGTTGCCGGGGAGATCAAGACACGCCGCAAGGGAGTCTCCACTTCTCAACCTCTTTACTTTGTTTTTGTCTTGCTTTATTTTATTTACTACTTTGTTTGCTGCACTTATATCAAAACACAAAAAAATTAGTTGCTAGCTTTACTTTATTTACTATCTTGTTTGCTATATCAAAAACACAAAAAAATTAGTTTACTTGCATTTGCTTTATCTAGTTTGTTTTATTTACTACTGCTAAAATGAGTAATCCTGAAGTTGAAGTTCGTTCGTTTAAGCAACAAGGGGGAGAATGTTTAAAAGATGCTTGGTATAGAATTAGTGATGCCCATAATAGGTGTACTAAGAAACACTCCACCACTATCCTACTCGGGAATTTTTATGTTGGTATCTCTAGTCTGGAATAGATATGTTCTTGATTGTCTCGCGGAGGTAACTTCCTAGGCGCTCCCGCTTTAGAAGCTAGTTGCATTATTGAGAGTTTATTTGGAGCACCACCTGTTAATGAAACTAAAATTGAAACCTCCCTTGAGGATGTTATGAAAAAATTGGAAACCATAGAGAAAAAATTTAGTGTTGAAACTAAGTTGGAGATGTTACTTGATAAAACTGACAAACTTGATAAATCCTTAGGAGGAATTGATGAAAGAATTAATGTCCTAGGAACTTGTGTTGACCATGATAATCAAATTAATAGGATTGGCGAACTTGAAAAAGCTATGGGAACCTTGGGTTCAACCTTTTCATCTTTACAGTTTAGAGAGAAAGCTTATGTGGGAAAGGAGCAAAAGTTTATGTATGTCTCTAAAGTGCCTAAACCAAAGAAATATTATTATATGCCAAAAATTGACAAAGCCCTTAGTACCACTACAAATGGGGGAGCTTATGATATCAATGCTCCATCTCGCGATAACACTTGATATACACTTTCTGCGCCTAGCTGAAAGGCGTTAAAGAAAAGCGCTTATGGGAGACAACCCATCTTTTTACTACAGTATTTTTGTTTTATATTTGAGTCTTGGAAGTTGTTTACTACTGTAGCAACCTCTCCTTATCTTAGTTTTGAGTTTTGTTGTGCCAAGTAAAGTCTTTGATAGTAAAGTAAATACTAGATTTGGATTACTGCGCAGAAACAGATTTCTTTGCTGTCACGAATCTGGGTCTAATTCTCTGTAGGTAACTCAGAAAATTAAGCCAATTTACGTGAGTGATCCACAGATATGTACGCAACTTTCATTCAATTTGGACATTTTCATTTGAGCAAGTCTGGTGCCCTAATAAAATCCATATTTACGGACTGTTCTGTTTTGACAGATTCTGCCTTTTATTTTGCATTGCCTCTTTTGCTATGTTGGATGAATTTCTTTGATCCATTAATGTCCAGTAGCTTTATGCAATGTCCAGAAGTGTTAAGAATGATTGTGTCACCTCTGAATATGTTAATTTTTATTGTTCACTAACCCTCTAATGAGTTGTTTCGAGTTTGGTGTGGAGGAAGTTTTCAAGGATCAAGAGAGGAGTATGATGCAATATGATCAAGGAGAGTGAAAGCTCTAAGCTTGGGGATGCCCCGGTGGTTCACCCCTGCATATTCTAAGAAGAATCAAGCGTCTAAGCTTGGGGATGCCCAAGGCATCCCCTTCTTCATCAACAACATTATCGGGTTCCTCCCTGAAACTATATTTTTATTCCGTCACATCTTATGCACTTTGCTTGGAGCGTCGGTTTGTTTTTGTTTTTGTTTTGTTTGAATAAAATGGATCCTAGCATTCACTTTGTGGGAGAGAGACACGCTCCGCTGTAGCATATAGACAAGTATGTCCTTAGGCTCTACTCATAGTATTCATGGCGAAGTTTCTTCTTCGTTAAATTGTTATATGGTTGGAATCGGAAAATGCTACATGTAGTAATTCTAAAATGTCTTGGATAATTTGATACTTGGCAATTGTTGTGCTCATGTTTAAGCTCTTGCATCATATACTTTGCACCAATTAATGAAGAAATAATTAGAGCTTGCTAATTTGGTTTGCATATTTGGTTTCTCTAGAGTCTAGATAACATCTAGTATTGAGTTTTGAATAACAAGGAAGACGGTGTAGAGTCTTATAATGTTTACAATATGTCTTTTATGTGAGTTTTGCTGCACCGTTCATCCTTGTGTTTGTTTCAAATAACCTTGCTAGCCTAAACCTTGTATCGAGAGGGAATACTTCTCATGCATCCAAAATCCTTGAGCCAACCACTATGCCATTTGTGTCCACCATACCTACCTACTACATGGTATTTATCCGCCATTTCAAAGTAAATTGCTTGAGTGCTACCTTTAAAATTCCATCATTCACCTTTGCAATATATAGCTCATGGGACAAATAGCTTAAAAACTATTGTGGTATTGAATATGTACTTATGCACTTTATCTCTTATTAAGTTGCTTGTTGTGCGATAACCATGTTTCTGGGGACGCCATCAACTACTCTTTGTTGAATATCATGTGAGTTGCTATGCATGTCCGTCTTGTCTGAAGTAAGAGAGATCTACCACCTTTATGGTTGGAGCATACATATTGTTAGAGAAGAACATTGGGCCGCTAACTAAAGCCATGATCCATGGTGGAAGTTTCAGTTTTGGACACATATCCTCCATCTCATATGAGAATAATAATTGTTGCCACATGCTTATGCATTAAAGAGAAGTCCATTATCTGTTGTCCATGTTGTCCCGGTATGGATGTCTAAGTTGAGAATAATCAAAAGCGAGAAATCCAAAATGCGAGCTTTCTCCTTAGACCTTTGTACAGTGCGGCATGGAGGTACCCCATTGTGACACTTGGTTAAAACATGTGTATTGCGATGATCCGGTAGTCCAAGCTAATTAGGACAAGGTGCGGGCACTATTAGTATACTATGCATGAGGCTTGCAACTTGTAAGATATAATTTACATAACTCATATGCTTTATTACTACCGTTGACAAAATTGTTTCATGTTTTCAAAATAAAAGCTCTAGCACAAATATAGCAATCGATGCTTTCCTCTTTGAAGGACCATTCTTTTTACTTTTATGTTGAGTCAGTTCACCTATCTCTCTCCACCTCAAGAAGCAAACACTTGTGTGAACTGTGCATTGATTCCTACATACTTGCATATTGCACTTGTTATATTACTCTATGTTGACAATTATCCATGAGATATACATGTTACAAGTTGAAAGCAACCGCTGAAACTTAATCTTCCTTTGTGTTGCTTCAATACCTTTACTTTGATTTATTGCTTTATGAGTTAACTCTTATGCAAGACTTATTGATGCTTGTCTTGAAGTACTATTCATGAAAAGTCTTTGCTTTATGATTCACTTGTTTACTCATGTCATTACCATTGTTTTGATCGCTGCATTCATTACATATGTTTACAAATAGTATGATCAAGGTTATGATGGCATGTCACTTCGAAATTATCTTTGTTATCGTTTTACTCCGCTCGGGACGAGCAGAACTAAGCTTGGGGATGCTGATACGTCTCCGACGTATCGATAATTTCTTATGTTCCATGCCATATTATTGATGATACCTACATGTTTTATGCACACTTTATGTCATATTCGTGCATTTTCCGGAACAAACCTATTAACAAGATGCCGAAGAGCCGATTGCTCGTTTTACGCTGTTTTTGGTTTCGAAATCCTAGTAACGAAATATTCTCGGAATTGGACGAAATCAAAACCCAGGGTCCTATTTTGCCACGAAGCTTCCGGAAGACCGAAGAGGAGTCGAAGTGGGGCCACGAGGGCCGCCACCATAGGGCGGCGCGGCCCGGGCCTTGGCCGCGCCGACCCGTGGTGTGGGGCCCTCGTGTGGCCCCCACGTTGCCCTTCCGCCTACTTAAAGCCTCCGTCGCGAAACCCCGATGCGAAGAACCACGATACGGAAAACCTTCCGGAGACGCCGCCGCCGCCAATCCCATCTCGGGGGATTCCGGAGATCTCCTCCGGCACCCTGCCGGAGAGGGGATTCATCTCCCGGAGGACTCTACACCGCCATGGTCGCCTCCGGAGTGATGAGTGAGTAGTTCACCCCTGGACTATGGGTCCATAGCAGTAGCTAGATGGTTGTCTTCTCCTCATTGTGCTTCATTGTTGGATCTTGTGAGCTGCCTAACATGATCAAGATCATCTATCTCGTAATACTATATGTTGTGTTTGTCGGGATCCGATGGATAGAGAATACCATGTTATGTTAATTATCAAGTTATTACCTATGTGTTGTTTATGACCTTGCATGCTCTCCGTTATTAGTAGAGGCTCTGGCCAAGTTGATGCTAGTAACTCCAAGAGGGAGTATTTATGCTCGATAGTGGGTTCATGCCTGCATTGACACCTGGGGGAGTGACGAAACCCCTAAGGTTGTGTTGTCGTTGTTGCCACTAGGGATAAAACATTGATGCTATGTCCGAGGATGTAGTTGTTGATTACATTACGCACCATACTTAATGCAATTGTGCGTTGCTTTGCAACTTAATACTGGAAGGGGTTCGGATGATAACCTCGAAGGTGGACTTTTTAGGCATAGATGCAGTTGGATGGCGGTCTATGTACTTTGTCGTAATGCCCAATTAAATCTCACTTGTACTTATCATGACATGTATGTGCATTGTTATGCCCTCTCTATTTGTCAATTGCCCGACTGTAATTTGTTCACCCAGCATGCTTTTATCTTATGGGAGAGACACCTCTAGTGAAGCTGTGGACCCCGGTCCATTCTTTTAATACTTGAAATACAAATCTGTTGCAATACTTGTTTTACTTGTTTTCTCTGCAAACAATCATCTTCGACACAATACGGTTAATCCTTTGTTACAGCAAGCCGGTGAGATTGACAACCTCACTCGTTTCGTTGGGGCAAAGTACTTTGGTTGCGTTGTGCAGGTTCCACGTTGGCGCCGGAATCTCCGGTGTTGCGCCGCACTACATCCCGCCGCCATCAACCTTCAACGTGCTTCTTGGCTCCTCCTGGTTCGATAAACCTTGGTTTCTTTCTGAGGGAAAACTTGCTGTTGTGCGCATCATACCTTCCTCTTGGGGTTCCCAACGAACGTGTGAAATACACGCCATCACGGCTTCATCGCTGCTCTGGACGTTGGAGACAGCGGCCATGCATGCAGTGTGGTGGGCCCGTGTTTGGTGGTTTCTGCCGTCGGTAACGGGCACGTGGTGGGCGACCAGTCAAACCCGCCCGAGCCCGCTCCTGGGCCCACTGCCTCGCTTGGTCAAAGGGCTCCCCTTCCGGCTTTACCCGACCGCACCTTTCCTCCTACCTCCTCGGTCGCCCCCCTTCTTCCCCAAACCAGATCGACCCCCGCCCCATCCCCTGCTCTACGCCTACCTGTGGGATAGCTTCACACCACGAGCCTCCGCTCCCTCTCTCTGCGTCGCAGAGCAGCAGCCCCGCGCGTGCTGTCCTGTCCGAGCTTCCCTCTTTTTCCCTACCCTCCCAAGGTCAGCGCGTGCCCCCGTTTCCCGGCGACGAGCGAATCCTGGAGGATGGCAGCTCTGGCACGCCGCGCCGGGGGCTATGCTCCGACCGGTCCTTCGCCGGACCTGCCAGCCCAGATCCTAACCCTCCAGCGCTGCTGCTCTCCTATAAGGATGCCCTCCTCTCTCCTTCGCCTCCGCACCTCCGTCCCTCTCCGTCGCGGCGCCTCATTTTCTCTCCAGTCAAAGGGAAGCGATGGTGCTTTCGCTGCCTCTCCGCCCTTCACTGCGCTGGGGAGTGCAGGGATCCGCTTCGCTGCACCGCCTGTGGGCGCTCCGGCCACAAAAAGAAAGGATGTGGGTCCCCTCCTCTCACGTACTCCAGATCCGCCCCCGACCTTTCCTAGCTTTCTTCCCTAGCTCATCCCTCTCCCCTCCCCAGGTTGCGTCGTTCGGTCGCCAGGACCTCGCCGCCGCCGTCCCCACGCAGGGCTCCTGCCTCGACCACCCCCGTGGCGCCGACTATGGGGCTCCGCCGCGGGTTCTTGGCGCGTCCTCCGACGCCATATCCCCATGGAGTTGCTGCTGCTCTGCCTTCTGCTTCCTCCGGGCAGCGCACGACCATGCCCTCCCACCGCGGCCCCCCCACGTTCGCCCCCATCCCCTTCCACTCCTCCCCCGTTGTGGTCGCGGCCGCGCCGGGGCTACCGCGAAGAGGGACTGCTGAGGTGTTCCTGCCCCGCTCCATTGGAGCCTGCTCGGAGAAGCGATTCGCCTACGCCACGGTCCGCCTCGGCCTCGCCGGGTTCCTCCTCCGCCGCGCCCTGGAGCAAGAAGGAGGGAACCCGCACGTGGCCCTCGCCGCGAGTGACTATGGCGCCCTCCTGGTCATCTTCGCCACGGCGGAGGATCGGGAGGCCACGTTGCTCCACTTCCCTGCTTCGTGCGATGGGCACACCATCTCTCTGGAAAAGCCGGAGGTTGCTGGCAATAGGTCTGCGTGGACCTCGTCGCGCTTCGCCCTCCTGTCCGCCACGAGCTTCCCACCTGAGCTATGGGACGAGGAGTCGATCCGCGCGGCTTTCTGCCCCATTGGCAGCGTCTGGTGCGTGGACCCTTTGTGCCTGCGGGAGCTTGACTACTCCGCGCTCCGCCTGGTGGTGAAGCTTGGGGCGGACGGCGAGGTGCCGCCGGTCCTCCTCCTCCACGACGCCTACGCCGATTGCACCACGGAGGTCGGTGTCCGCGCTGTCCGCACCTGGTCGGGCGACGAGGACGGCTCCTCCCCGGCCTGCATCCACTTTCGACAACAATCCCGGTGACGTGCACGGCGGGCGTCGTCCCTCGCGACTAAGCGACATCGACGATGACTCCATTCGCGGGGACTCGCCGGTGCGGCGCGCCCCGCCCCACCCCTCCGTTCTGGACCTCTGGAGTCGCATAGTTGCTCGGCGCCAGGCGGATACCGCTCGGGCTGCAGCTCTTGACTCCATCGATGGGATGCCAGCGGACTCAGCCGCCCCCCTCCCTGTGCCAAGCCCTGCTCCGCCAGTGGCCCTTTGGGACCGCATCCTGGCCCGTCGCCTGGCCGGCCAATTCCCTGAGACGGGTCTGAGCGCTGATCAGGTTTCGGAAAATCCCTGCTCCCCCCTCCCTCCTTTCGCCACGCTCGCCCTAAATTGCTCTCCCCCTCTCCTGTAGTGGTATGACACGCTCCAAACCCCCGCCACTCCCTTGGTGGAGGAGTCCGAGGCCAGCGGCGAGGCGATCTCCGCTCCGCCCTCTCCCGTGCTTCCCCTGGTGGAAGATGACTCGCACGATGGTGCCGCTCTGCCCAAGCCGCTCGACGGGGCGGAACTTGGTGACCGTGCTCTCACCATGCCGCTGGATGGCATGGCGCGCGGCGACCACGACCCTGCCCTGTCCCTGGACGGTGGCATGGAGGAGCATGATGACTCTGCGCGCAAGCAGCGTGTCCGCAAGAAGAGGGCGGTCGATTCGGCGTTCAAGGCGAGGCGCAGCTCCCGCCTCGCTGCTCTGGAGAACCCCTTGTTCGTCAGCATGGCCAACAAGGCCAAGGCGCTGAAGGAGGCGCGGTTTGACCTCTCCGGGGGCTCGCTGCGTCTCCGTTCTGCTGTTGCGGCTGCGGGCCTCGACTCCGCCTCCGCCCCTGGCCCTATCCCTGTGCCTCAGCTCAAGGGCCTGGCCGCCGCCTGCGGTATCGACCCCGACGCCATCGAGGACGTGCCGGTGGTGCCTGCCCCGGCCCCATGATGCTTTCTCCCGCCTTGCGGCGCGGCGGTGGCTGGTAGCGATCCTCTGTTGGGCTCGCTAGCTCGCCGTCGACGTCCGCGCTCTCCGCTGATGGGAGCCTCTTCGTCGCCTGCTGCTCACGCTCCTGTAGCTGCCTTGGTGGGCTGCTGGGGCCGTGTAACTGCTGTTGTTTTTCTTTTTTTCCCTTAAGGAATGTCTGGGCCTTAGGCCCTTTTGAGCAGCCCATGTTTTTTTGTTTACATCCCTGGTGCCACCTCCTTGTAATCCAATGAATGGGAACCTTATCTACTCTATTGGTTCGTGGAATGTACGCGGGCTTGGCGACCAAAACAAGTGTGATTTGGTTCGAGCCGATCTTTCTCTCGCTAAACCTCACCTTCTGGGCCTCCAAGACTCGAAACTTGGGCCCATTACCGCTTCCAAAGCTGCTTCTTTTCTTCCCTCTTGTGCTTGTTCTTTTCAGGCGGTTGACTCTGACGGTGCTTCAGGGGGGCTTGTGTCTGCCTGGAACCCTAACTTCTTCTCTCTTGTCGCAGCCTTCCCATCCCAACATGTCCTATCTCTCGATCTTTCTCATAACGACGATGGTTCGACGTTCCGCTTCTCTAATGTTTATGCCCCTTGTGAGCATCAGGCTAAAGCGGCTTTCCTTGAGCACCTCTTAACACACAAACCCGCTGATTCTGTCTCCTAGATCGTTGCTGGCGACTTTAACCTCACTCGTGACCCGGCTGACCGAAACAACGATAATTTCTCTGCGACGGAGGCAGAGCTCTTCAACAACTCGATTAACACCCTCGGCCTTATCGAACTCCCCCTTCGGGATAGGCTCTACACCTGGTCCAACAAACGGGCGGTGCCTACGCTTATTCGCCTTGACAGGGTTTTTATTAACCAGGCTTGGAATGAGCATTACCCCTCCTCCTTCCTCTCGTCTGCCACTCAGGACACCTCTGACCACGTTCCCCTTATTGTTAAAGTGTCCTCCCTCACCCCAAAACGTGGCCTGTTCAGATTCGAGCCTTCCTGGACCCTCCATGACCGTTTTTGCGCATCTATTGCCTCTACCTGGGGCTCCACCTTTCGGGTGGATCCCACCGCCAGGCTGGTGGCTCGGCTCCGGCTCTGTAGGGTGACCTGCAAAAAGTGGACCAAGAGGGTCCCCCCCTCAGTCCAATGTGAAGCGGACTGTCATATCCTCGTCAACCTTCTTGACCTCCTGGAGGAGAGGAGGCCTCCTTCCATCCTTGAAAACAACTTACGGGCTCTCACCGCTGAATCTCTCCAGCTCTCGATCCGGGAACGAGCTCTCTATTGGAGAGCTCGAGCCAAAGTCCGCTACGCCCTTGAAGGGGATGAGAACACAAAATTCTTCCACGCGTCTGCGACCTGCAGGCTTCGTAGGAACTCCATACCATCCCTAAGTGTTGACGGGGTGGACACCTCTGACCACTCTGGGAAAGCGTCCATCCTTAAAAACTTCTTCACCGAGCTTCTTGGGACGGTCTCCCGCACAACTGGGGGCTAGGTCTGGAATCACTTTACCCCACCGCCAATCCGCTTGATGCCAGCCTCAGTGCACCTTTCACCCCAGAAGAGATTAAAACTGCCTTTGTCGGCATGAACAAACTTGCCAGCCCTGGGCCTGACGGGTTTGGTCCAACTTTCTTCTCCTCCTTCTGGGACCTTGTGTCTGCCGATGTCACTGCTGTCTTCTCTTCCTTCTACGAAGGCACCATTGACCTCACGCGTATTAACAGGGCCTTCCTTGTGCTCCTCCCAAAAACGGAAACCGCCTGCCATCCGTCGCAGTTCCGGCCCATCTCCCTCCAAAACTGCATCATGAAAGCTATCACTAAGGCCTCACGACGAGGCTCCAGAAAAACATCCACTCCCTTGTCGATGCGGATCAAACTGGGTTCCTTTCTGGCCGGTGTATTTCGGAAAACATCGTTTACGCCGCAGATCTGCTTCGAGTTTGCCACTCCAGGAAGGCCCCCACTATTGTCTTCAAAACTGATTTTCGGAAGGCCTTTGACTCTGTAAATTGGGCCAGCCTCCTTGCAATTCTTCGTGCTCGAGGTTTTGACGACCGATGGTGTCTTTGGATGGAGCGGATTCTCCAAACGGGGCACACGGCTGTCCTTCTCAACGGGATCCCTGGGGACTGGATTCGCTGTCGCAATGGCCTTCGGCAGGGGGATCCACTCTCCCCCTACTTGTTTATCATCGTCGCAGATGTCCTTCAGCGTATGATCAGGGAAGCTTGGCGGGGTGGTTCTCTGATGCACCCCATCTCCCCCTCTACCCCCTGCCCGGTCCTCCAATATGCCGATGATACCCTGATCCTCTGCAAAGCCGAATCTGGCGCTGCCACCTGCCTCAAGAAAGTCCTTGACGATTTCGCGTCCGCCAGTGGGTTAGCTATCAACTTCCATAAGTCCTGCTTTCTCCCAATGCATGTCGAGCCCACGAGCGCCTTGATTATGGCGGCTGATCTTGGGTGTCCGATCTCCTCTTTCCCCCAGCCGTATCTGGGGCTCCCCCTCTCGCCCACAAAACTCCCCGCCTCAGCCTATGCCCCGCTTGTCCAGTCGTTCGACCGTCGTCTTTCTGGTTGGCGTGCCCAGTTGTTGTCCTCCGGGGGGAGGCTAGTTTTGTGTAATGCTGTTTTGAACAACCTTGCTACTTACTACATGTGTTCGTTCTTGCTTCCTCGGGGTGTACTTGAGAGTATTGATAAGAGGCGTCGCGCTTTTTTTCTGGACCGGGAAAGACTCGTGTTCTGGTGCTCGCTGTTTAATTGCTTGGGATAAAGTTGTGTTGTCTAAGCAGGAGGGAGGTTTCGGCATCAAGGATCTCCACCGGCAGAACAGGTGCTTGCTGCTCAACTTCGTCCACCAACTACACAACCCTGACCCCTACCTTGGAAAAGCTGGTTTTTCTCTCACACAGGTCGGGACTTAGGGGAGCTTTCCAGTTCCCCCTCGTTCCTTGAGCGGATCGTTGCGGAGTGTCTTCCTCTCTACCGAGCCGTCACGAAAGTGACGGTGGTATCCGGCTGCACCACCTCCTTCTGGCACGACAGATGGCTCTTTGGGGGGCCGCTTGCAACGCGGTTCCCTGCGCTGTACTCCCATTGTACACGCCGCCAGGCGACCGTGGCGACGGTCACCACCCTCGGCCTCGACTTGCAGCCTCGTCTGACTTCTACTGCTGAGGCGGAGCTCCACGCTGTTCTCCGGCTGGCGCACGATACCATGCTCCGGGACGGGCCGGACCTGCAGCGCATGGACTTGCCGGCGTCTCCGCGCTTCTCCACCCGGCAGGCCTATCGCCTGCTCTCGCCGGTGCACCCGCCGGACCCCTCGTCCGGTATCTCTTGGAGCCTGCGCCTTCCCTCGAAGGTGAAGCTGTTCACCTACCTCGCCGACATCGACCGCCTGAGTTCTCACGCCAACCTCTTTGCCAAGAGTTGTGCGCCTTCTGCGGTCTGCGCCGCCTGTCCGGCGGTGGAGACTGGCCGCCACTTGTTCTTCGACTGCCACGCCTCGGCCAGGGTCTGGAGACGGCTGGAGGTCCCAATCCCGGCTAGACGGTTCTCTATTTGGGACCTTCCAACCCCCGTCCCCCTCGAGCTTCACACTTGGCGTGCTGGTGTTGCTGTGATTCTCTGGAGCATCTGGAAGGCGCGCAACGACTTGGTGTTCAACTCCAGGAGTTCCTCCCCGGTGGTGGTTCTTAGGAGGGTTTGCGACGACCTCTCCCTCTGGAGGTGGCGGTATAGGGTTGCTGACCGTCCCTCGCTCGACTTAATTCGATCCTACATCCTATCCCGCCTGTGGGATAGCTAGGATGATCTCACCTCTCCCCCCCGTACTTCCCCTTGTGTACATACAGATCGGCTACTTGGCCATTTTCGAGTTATAAACGGTGGGGAGTTTTTCCCCCTGTCATCCTCGAAAAAAAACCATGATCTAGATTTTAGCTTATTTTGTTCAACTAACTCTCCTAGTTTTGTATCACAACATAAAAGAGCGACCGGTAGTACTTATTCTAGACGTAGATGAAGAGGGGTCGTTGAGTTCCAGCTCTAGAACTATCCACCAGAGAGCAAGCAAACACTGGAGTCTTCTCCTTTCCCAAGTACATTGGCAAGGAGAGTTCATCGTGTTTATCCTTGTAAACACTTTTCATTCACCACCTATACAATCTAGTAGGACGTCAGGCTTTTAGCTTTCGAGCAGTCTGAACCTGGGTAAAATCATTGTGTGTTTGACATGAGTTTGGTTCATACTTTTGCCGCCCCTTCACAAAAGGGGTGTCTACATCCCCGGTGTCCGCGAACACACACACCACAATGACATTCAAAGAGTTGTCAGATTGATTCGCCGCGATTGCAGAAGCAACAAATTAGTGCTCTAATAATAATTTCACTTAAGAAGGTTAACTTTGGTCAAAATAACACCCCGACCCATGTCCCACATGAACATCTTGATTTCTAACGGGATAGTTTAGTTTGCATGTTTGCCAATTCAAAATAGGAATATCGGATTATAACAACGCCTGTGCTCCGGTGTCCCCCCCCCCCGGCGAACGACGTTGTGGTGAAAAACACATGGACGGTCAAGATTACCCGATACCCCTTCGGCGTTGTGTATAGCGGGGCGCGCGGGATTCAGTTGTACGGTATTTTGTATGTATACGGGGAAGACGTGGCGAGCAACGTGGCAAGGGAGAGGAGGCGTCGGTGACGTGTAGACATACGTGGCTAGGGAGCGGATTCGTAGGCGCATATAAAAGCCCTGGAACCGCTCGGCCGCTTCCATTTCCCCCCGTTCCCCACTTCTCCGAACCCCATCTCTCCGCAAAAAAACCCTCCTCCCTCTCCCTCTCACTCCGCCGGTAGTTGCGGTAGTAGATCGTCGGCGATTGAGTAGATCTGGCGGCGATGGAAGTTGGTGGAGCAGCCGCGGAAGAAGTGAAGAGGGTGGTGGTCGTGGAAGGGGATGCGTCGCCGGAGGCGGTTGGAGGGGATGGCGGAGCTGGAGAGTCGAAGAAGACGGCGGTCGGTGCGAGGAACACCGGCGTGGAGACCTCCGGCATCGGCTCGGTCGCCGTCGGCTCGGTGGTGGCGGCAACGGCGGATGTGGACGCCGACGAATCTGCTACAGGGGAGGGAAGGCCGATGCGGGTGCATGTAGCTGATACGTCTCCGACGTATCGATAATTTCTTATGTTCTATGCCATATTATTGATGATACCTACATGTTTTATGCACACTTTATGTCATATTCGTGCATTTTCTGGAACTAACCTATTAACAAGATGCCGAAGTGCCGGTTCCTGTTTTCTGCTGTTTTTGGTTTCAGAAATCCTAGTAACAAAATATTCTCGGAATTGGACGAAACGAAGACCCGGGGGCCTATTTTTCCACGGAGCTTCCGAAGACCGAAGAACACACGAAGTGGGGCCACGAGGTGGCGACACCACAAGGCGGCGCGGCCTAGGGGGCCCGCGCCGCCCTATGGTGTGGCCCCTCGTCGGCCCCCGACTCGCCCTTCCGCCTACTTAAAGCCTCCGTCGCGAAACCCCCGATGCGAAAAACCACGATACGGAAAACCTTGCGAGACGCCGCCGCCGCCGATCCCATCTCGGGGGATTCCGGAGATCTCCTCCGGCACCCGCCGGAGAGGGGATTCATCTCCCGGAGGACTCTACACCGCCATGGTCGCCTCCGGAGTGATGAGTGAGTAGTTCACCCCTGGACTATGGGTCCATAGCAGTAGCTAGATGGTTGTCTTCTCCTCATTGTGTTTCATTGTTGGATCTTGTGAGCTGCCTAACATGATCAAGATCATCTATCTGTAATTCTATATGTTGTGTTTGTCGGGATCCGATGGATAGAGAATACCATGTCATGTTAATTATCAAGTTATTACATATGTGTTGTTTATGATCTTGCATGCTCTCCGTTACTAGTAGAGGCTCGGCCAAGTTTTTGCTTTTAACTCCAAGAGGGAGTATTTATGCTCGATAGTGGGTTCATGCCTGCATTGACACTGGGACAGTGACGAGAAAGTTCTAAGGTTGTGTTGTCTCTGTTGCCACTAGGGATAAAACATTGGCGCTATGTCCGAGGATGTAGTTGTTGATTACATTACGCACCATACTTAATGCAATTGTCTGTTGCTTTGCAACTTAATACTGGAAGGGGTTCGGATGATAACCTGAAGGTGGACTTTTTAGGCATAGATGCGGTTGGATGGCGGTCTATGTACTTTGTCGTAATGCCCAATTAAATCTCACTATACTTATCATGTCATGTATGTGCATTGTTATGCCCTCTCTATTTGTCAATTGCCCGACTGTAATTTGTTCACCCAACATGCTTTTATCTTATGGGAGAGACACCTCTAGTGAACTGTGGACCCCGGTCCATTCTTTTAATACTGAAATACAAATCTGCTGCAATACTTGTTTTTACTTTTTTCTCTGCAAACAATCATCTTCCACACAATACGGTTAATCCTTTGTTACATCAAGCCGGTGAGATTGACAACCTCACTCGTTTCGTTGGGGCAAAGTACTTTGGTTGTGTTCTGCGGGTTCCACGTTGGCGCCGGAATCTGCGGTGTTGCGCCGCACTACATCCCGCCGCCATCAACCTTCAACGTGCTTCTTGGCTCCTCCTGGTTCGATAAACCTTGGTTTCTTTCGAGGGAAAACTTGCTGCTGTGCGCATCATACCTTCCTCTTGGGGTTTCCCAACGAACGTGTGAAATACACGCCATCAAGCTCTTTTTACGGCGCCGTTGCGGGGAGATCAAGACACGCTGCAAGGGGAGTCTCCACTTCTCAATCTCTTTACTTTGTTTTTGTCTTGCTTTATTTTATTTACTACTTTGTTTGCTGCACTTATATCAAAACACAAAAAAATTAGTTGCTAGCTTTACTTTATTTACTTGTCTTGTTTGCTATATCAAAAACACAAAAAAATTAGTTTACTTGCATTTACTTTATCTAGTTTGCTTTATTTACTACTGTTAAAATGGCCAACCCTGAAAATACTAAGTTGTGTGACTTCACTAGCACAAATAATAATGATTTCCTATGCACACCTATTGCTCCACCTGCTACTACAGCGGAATTCTTTGAAATTAAACCTGCTTTACTTAATCTTGTCATGAGAGAGCAATTTTACGGTGTTAGTTCCGATGATGCTGCTGCCCATCTCAATAATTTTGTTGAACTATGTGAAATGAAAAAATATAAAGATGTAGATGGTGACATTATAAAATTAAAATTGTTCCCTTTCTCATTAAGAGGAAGAGCTAAAGATTGGTTGCTATCTCCGCCTAAGAATAGTATTGATTCTCGGACTAAATGCAAGGATGCTTTTATTGGTAGATATTATCCCCCTGCTAAAATTATATCTTTGAGGAGTAGCATAATGAATTTTAAACAATTGGATAATGAACATGTTGCTCAAGCTTGGGAAAGAATGAAATCTCTGGTTAAAAATTGCCCAACCCATGGATCGACTACTTGGATGATCATCCAAACCTTCTATGCGAGGACTAAATTTTTCTTCGCGGAATTTATTGGATTCAGCTGCTGGAGGTACCTTTATGTCCATCACTCTTGGTGAAGCAACAAAGCTTCTTGATAATATGATGGTTAATTACTCCGAATGGCATACGGAAAGAGCTCCACAAGGTAAGAAGGTAAATTCGTTGAAGAATCCTCTTCCTTGAATGATAAGGTTGATGCTATTATGTCTATGCTTGTGAATGATAGGACTAATGTTGATCCTAATAATGTTCCATTAGCTTCATTGGTTGCCCAAAAAGAACATGTTGATGTAAACTTCATTAAAAATAATAATTTCAACAACAATGCTTATCGGAACAATTCTAGTAATAACTATAGGCCATATCCTTATAATAATGGTAACGGTTATGCTAATTCTTATAGGAATTCTTACAACAATAATAGGAATACACCCCCTGGACTTGAGGCCATGCTTAAAGAATTTATTAGTACACAAACTGCCTTTAACAAATCTGTTGAGGAAAAGCTCAATAAAATTGATATTCTTGTTTCTAGAGTTGATAGTCTTGCCTCCGATGTTGATCTTTTGAAATCGAAAGTTATGCCTAATATGGATATTGAAAATAAAATTGTTACTACAGCAAATGCCATCCAAGTTAGAATTAATGAGAATATAAGATTAATGGCTGAACTGCGTGCTAGGTGGGATAGAGAAGAAAATGAAAAACTAGCTAAAAAGGAAAATGTAGCTAAAGTTTGGACTATTACCACCACTAGCAATGCTAATGATTCATATGTTGCTGCACCTCCTACTATCAATGGTAAAATAATTGGTGTTGGCAATGCTTCTACTCCTAGTGCAAAGCGCGCAAAATTACTCGAAGCTCGCTAAAGCTAGCTGAAACTGCTCTGTGATAAAACTGCTGAAATTTTTTCCAACCTTGGGGATGATAATCCCATTGCTTTAGATTGTAATGATTTAGATTTTGATGATTGCCACATCTCTGAAGTTATAAAGTTCTTGCAAAAACTTGCTAAGAGTCCCAATGCTAGTGCTATAAATTTGGCTTTCACAAAACATATTACAAATGCTCTCATAAAAGCTAGAGAAGAGAAACTAAAACTTGAAACTTCTATTCCTAGAAAGCTAGAGGATGGTTGGGAGCCCATCATTAAAATGAGAGTCAAGGATTTTGATTGTAATGCCTTATGTGATCTTGGTGCAAGTATTTCTGTTATGCCTAAGAAAGTCTATGATATGCTTGACTTGCCACCATTGAAAAACTGTTATCTGGATGTTAATCTCGCTGATAATGCTAAAAAGAAACCTTTGGGGAAAGTTGATAATGTTCATATTATGGTTAACAATAACCTTGTCCCCGTTGATTTTGTTGTCTTGGATATTGAATGCAATGCATCTTGCCCCATTATATTGGGAAGACCTTTTCTTCGAACCGTTGGTGCCACTATTGATATGAAGGAAGGTAATATTAAATATCAATTTCCTCTCAAGAAAGGTATGGAACACTTCCCTAGAAAGAGAATGAAGTTACCTTATGATTCTATTATTAGAACAAATTATGATGTTGATGCTTCGTCTCTCGATGTTACTTGAGTTACACTTTCTGCGCCTAGGCTGAAAGGCGTTAAAGAAAAGCGCTTATGGGAGACAACCCATGTTTTTACTCCAGTATTTTTGTTTTATATTTGTGTCTTGGAAGTTGTTTAATACTGTAGCAACCTCTACTTATCTTAGTTTTATGTTTTGTTGTGCCAAGTAAAGTCTTTGATAGAAAAGTAAGTACTAGATTTGGATTACTGCGCAGTTCCAGATTTCTTTTGCTGTCACGAATCTGGGTCTATCTCCCTGTAGGTAGCTCAGAAAATTACGCCAATTTACGAGCATGATCCTCAGATATGTACGCAACTTTCATTAAATTTGAGCATTTTCGTTTGAGCAAGTCTGGTGGCCTAATAAAATCCATCTTTACGGACTGTTCTGTTTTGACAGATTCTGTCTTTTATTTCGCATTGCCTCTTTTGCTATGTTGGATGAATTTCTTTGATCCACTAATGTCCAGTAGCTTTATGCAATGTCCAGAAGTGTTAAGAATGATTGTGTCACCTCTGAACATGTGAATTTTTATTATGCACTAACCCTCTAATGAGTTGTTTCGAGTTTGGTGTGGAGGAAGTTTTCAAGGATCAAGAGAGGAGTATGATGCAATATGATCAAGGAGAGTGAAAGCTCTAAGCTTGGGGATACCCCGGTGGTTCACCCCTGCATATTATAAGAAGACTCAAGCGTCTAAGCTTGGGGATGCCCAAGGCATCCCCTTCTTCATCGACAACATTATCAGGTTCCTCCCCTGAAACTATATTTTTATTCCGTCACATCTTATGCACTTTGCTTGGAGCGTCGGTTTGTTTTTGTTTTTTGTTTTGTTTGAATAAAATGGATCCTAGCATTCACTTTGTGGGAGAGAGACACGCTCCGCTGTAGCATATGGACAAATATGTCCTTAGGCTCTACTCATAGTATTCATGGCGAAGTTTCTTCTTCGTTAAATTGTTATATGGTTGGAATTGGAAAATGCTACATGTAGTAACTCTAAAATGTCTTGGATAATTTGATACTTGGCAATTGTTGTGCTCATGTTTAAGCTCTTGCATCATATACTTTGCACCCATTAATGAAGAAATACTTAGAGCTTGTTAATTTGGTTTGCATATTTGGTTTCTCTAGAGTCTAGATAACATCTAGTATTGAGTTTTGAACAACAAGGAAGACGGTATGGAGTCTTATAATGTTTACCATATGTCTTTTATGTGAGTTTTGCTATACCGTTCATCCTTGTGTTTGTTTCAAATAACCTTGCTAGCCTAAACCTTGTATCGAGAGGGAATACTTCTCATGCATCCAAAATACTTGAGCCAACCACTATGCCATTTGTGTCCACCATACCTACCTACTACATGGTATTTATCCGCCATTCCAAAGTAAATTGCTTGAGTGTTACCTTTAAAATTCCATCATTCACCTTTGCAATATATAGCTCATGGGACAAATAGCTTAAAAACTATTGTGGTATTGAATATGTACTTATGCACTTTATCTCTTATTAAGTTGCTTGTTGTGCGATAACCATGTTTCTGGGGACGCCATCAACTATTCTTTGTTGGATATCATGTGAGTTGCTATGCATGTCCGTCTTGTACTGAAGCAAGAGAGATCTACCACCTTCATGGTTGGAGCATGCATATTGTTAGAGAAGAACTTTGGGCCGCTAACTAAAGCCATGATTCATGGTGGAAGTTTCAGTTTGGACATATATCCTCAATCTCATATGAGAATAATAATTGTTGCCACATGCTTATGCATTAAAGAGGAGTCCATTATCTGTTGTCCATGTTGTCCCGGTATGGATGTCTAAGTTGAGAATAATCAAAAGCGAGAAATCCAAAATGCGAGCTTTCTCCTTAGACCTTTGTACGGGCGGCATGGAGGTACCCCATTGTGACACTTGGTCAAAACATGTGCATTGCAAAGATCCGGTAGTCCAAGTTAATTAGGACAAGGTGCGGGCACTATTAGTATACTATGCATGAGACTTGCAACTTGTAAGATATAATGTACATAACTCATATGCTTTATTACTACCGTTGACAAAATTGTTTCATGTTTTCAAAATAAAAGCTCTAGCACAAATATAGCAATCGATGCTTTCCTCTTTGAAGGACCATTCTTTTTACTTTTATGTTGAGTCGGTTCACCTATCTCTCTCCACCTCAAGAAGCAAACACTTGTGTGAACTGTGCATTGATTCCTACATACTTGCATATTGTACTTGTTATATTACTCTATGTTGACAATTATCAATGAGATATACATGTTACAAGTTGAAAGCAACCGCTGAAACTTAATCTTCCTTTGTGTTGCTTCAATGCCTTTACTTTGATTTATTGCTTTATGAGTTAACTCTTATGCAAGACTTATTGATGCTTGTCTTGAAGTACTATTCATGAAAAGTCTTTGCTATATGATTCACTTGTTTACTCATGTCATTACCATTGTTTTGATCGCTGCATTCACTACATATGTTTACAAATAGTATGATCAAGGTTATGATGGCATATCACTTCAGAAATTATCTTTGTTATCGTTTTACCTGCTCGGGACGAGCGGAACTAAGCTTGGGGATGCTTGATACGTCTCCGACGTATCGATAATTTCTTATGTTCTATGCCATATTATTGATGATACCTACATGTTTTATGCACACTTTATGTCATATTCGTGCATTTTACGGAACTAACCTATTAACAAGATGCCGAAGTGCCGGTTCTGTTTTACTGCTGTTTTTGGTTTCAGAAATCCTAGTAACGAAATATTCTCGGAATTGGACGAAACGAAGACCCGGGGGCCTATTTTTCCACGGAGCTTCCGGAAGACCGAAGAACACACGAAGTGGGGCCACGAGGTGGCGACACCACAAGGCGGCGCGGCCCGGGGGGCCCGCGCCGCCCTATGGTGTGGCCCCCTCGTACGGCCCCCGACTCCGCCCTTCCGCCTACTTAAAGCCTCCGTCGCGAAACCCCGATGCGAAAAACCACGATACGGAAAACCTTGCGAGACGCCGCCGCCGCCGATCCCATCTCGGGGGATTCTGGAGATCTCCTCCGGCACCCTGCCGGAGAGGGGATTCATCTCCCGGAGGACTCTACACCGCCATGGTCGCCTCCGGAGTGATGAGTGAGTAGTTCACCCCTGGACTATGGGTCCATAGCGGTAGCTAGATGGTTGTCTTCTCCTCATTGTGTTTCATTGTTGGATCTTGTGAGCTGCCTAACATGATCAAGATCATCTATCTGTAATTCTATATGTTGTGTTTGTCGGGATCCGATGGATAGAGAATACCATGTCATGTTAATTATCAAGTTATTACATATGTGTTGTTTATGATCTTGCATGCTCTCTGTTACTAGTAGAGGCTCTGGCCAAGTTTTTGCTTTTAACTCCAAGAGGGAGTATTTATGCTCGATAGTGGGTTCATGCCGCATTGACACACGGGACGATGTGACGAAAGTTCTAAGGTTGTGTTGTCTTGTTGCCACTAGGGATAAAACATTGGCGCTATGTCCGAGGATGTAGTTGTTGATTACATTACGCACCATACTTAATGCAATTGTCTGTTGCTTTGCAACTTAATACTGGAAGGGGTTCGGATGATAACCTCGAAGGTGGACTTTTTAGGCATAGATGCGAGTTGGATGGCGGTCTATGTACTTTGTCGTAATGCCCAATTAAATCTCACTATACTTATCATGTCATGTATGTGCATTGTTATGCCCTCTCTATTTGTCAATTGCCCGACTGTAATTTGTTCACCCAACATGCTTTTATCTTATGGGAGAGACACCTCTAGTGAGCTGTGGACCCCGGTCCATTCTTTTAATACTGAAATACAAATCTGCTGCAATACTTGTTTTTACTTGTTTTCTCTGCAAACAATCATCTTCCACACAATACGGTTAATCCTTTGTTACGACAAGCCGGTGAGATTGACAACCTCAGCTGTTTCGTTGGGGCAAAGTACTTTGGTTGTGTTGTGCAGGTTCCACGTTGGCGCCGGAATCTCCGGTGTTGCGCCGCACTACATCCCGCCGCCATCAACCTTCAACGTGCTTCTTGGCTCCTCCTGGTTCGATAAACCTTGGTTTCTTTCTGAGGGAAAACTTGCTGCTGTGCGCATCATACCTTCCTCTTGGGGTTGCCCAACGAACGTGTGAAATACTCGCCATCAGTAGCGTCCCAGGTGCTGATGCTGCCTCCGCCGTCATGGTGTCGGCGGATCTGGTGGAGGAATCTTCATCGTCCGCGGCCTTGAAGGCGGTGGCGGATCTGTTCGGTGCGGCGGCGTCCGGCGAGGTCTGCGAGGTGAAGGGCGACATGCAGATGGAGGTAAGTGCGCTTCCCATTATTTTAGCATTTGATTAACAGTTTTTCGAACTTGTAGTTGGTTAGAGATAAGACGTAATGTTGATGGTAGAAGAGGTAATCACATGCTCGGATAATCCATCCTAATATGTTGTAGTATTTCACACTGTTGTTTTATATAATTATTTTTGTGTTCTTCCATCTCATTACTGCTTAAGTGCCTTGTAATATCTCATTACTGCTTAAGTGCCTTGCAAAGAGTGAAGTTATTATTCAAAAGTAGAAGTTTGTTTTGGTAGTTGTTATCATATTCTTTCTCACTTCTAGTTGATTGGAGATAGCAAATTATCTAGATCGTAGAAGAGCTAATTACATTGTCCGATCATCCTATCCTTACCTGTTGTATTTCACACTAGAATGGTTGCCAATTATAGCATCATAACAACCAATTGACGTGTAAAGGTTGCACTGACTGTTATCACCAGAATTTGACCGGATCAGAGGTGGGCCGCGATTGAAGATGGGCTTGAAGAATATACATGGAAGAAATACATGAATCGGCCTTATATGCAAAGTTTGGGCTAGTTTGCCCGTGTATCTGTAATATAGTAGGATACGTGTCGATTAGACAGAGTTTGGGCTCGTGCCCGGTTGGGATTATTCCCACGTTAGAAAGTCTACGGACTATAAATATGTATCTAGGGTTTATGTAATAAACAACAATCACGTTCACCACAAACCAATCTAGGCGCATCGCCAACTCCCTTGTCTCGAGGGTTTCTTCCGGGTAAGCATCATGCTGCCTAGATCGCATCTTGCGATCTAGGCGAGTATACGTTTATTCGTTGTTCATGCGTTGCTCGTGCTGAAGCCTTTTTGATGGCGAGCAACGTAGTTATCATAGATGTCTTAGGGTTAGCATTGTTCATCGTATCACATGCTATCGTCGTGCGACCCTTAGGCATCTAGCCGCCCTTACACCTATCTTGGGTGTAAGGGCGGCACCCCGCTTGATCATCGTTTAGTAGATCCGATCCGTTATGATTGCTCCTTGTTCTTCAAGGATTAGTTTAATATCTGCATAATTAGGCCTTACAAACGGGTTGAAGGATCCAGTGGCGCGTAGGGTGTAGTTTGCTAGCCCTAGACAGGATGTTCCGAGGATCAACTTCGTGTTGGTTTTTAGGCCTTGTCTAAGGTCGGTTTACGATCACCGTGCGTGGCCGCCAGGCTCAATCACGAGTAGGATGTTCCGATTATGCGGTGAAAACCCTAAATCGTAGTAGGTTGTTTTAGCTTTATCTTGATCAAGCGAGGACCACCATCCGATCGTACACCTCGTACGCATCATGGGTGGATCGGCTCCTTGAGCCGATTCACAGGATAACCTGAGAGCCGATCGAGGCTCGTATTTAATGTTTACGTGTATGCCACGCGAGAAACTAAGCGAGGCACATCCAACACCTTCCTGACCAGGTATAGGTCGGGTGGCACGCCCTTGCATCGGCATCGGACGTGCGTGCCGAAGGCTTTGCGGGCCGTCGCTCGGAGGGACCAGGGCCAGCCGCAGTCCTGGGAGCCTCCCTGCTCTACAGTGTTGCCCGTCGCTGCCCGCCGGTGGGTTTCTGACCGCAACACATTCTGGCACGCCCGGTGGGACAATCTTCGTCATCAACCGCATCGCCATCTACATCTGAGATGGCGGAAGGCACTCCAGTCAAGTACGAGGATCTGACCGAGGAGCTCAAGAAGAAGCATGACGAGATCAAGGCAGTCCTCGAAGCCGACCTCATCGGCTCTTTTCACAGAACCCGCTCACATGGCATCAGGTGGAAAGGGTTCTCACCTAAAGGCGCGCTCGATGGAGTGGACCTGTCCACCCCATCAGAAGAACGCACCAGGTCGCTGCGTCAGGAGATTAACTTCATGGTGGCTCATTCGCTGCACCGCCATTCTGAGAACCTGGTGAACACTTTGGAGCGTGTCGCTCTGCGCGTGATCCAGGAAATCATGAGCCATCAGTACTCTCCGCCAGGACCAGCTCTCGGGACTCACCAAGGAGAGATGCCACTCCAGTCCCGTCCACCGCTGCCGTTCGCGTTGGCAGCACCAGAAGTGCCGAATTCACCGGCATACGTCGTCTACAAGATCGGTGGTGACCCTAGTGACTACCAATTCTTGCATGAGGCGCCTAAGGAGATCCCTCACGGATACACGTGCACATATGTGCCAAACTGCAGTAACTGGGCACTCTCGAACCAGGCTGCAACAGCAGGGACTTCCGGAACAGCAGGAGGAACTTCGGGAACTGATCTTGAGAAGCAGACGTGGCTAGCTAAGTATGCCACTCCGACAAACCTCCAGAGCTCAGCTCCTGCAGTTGGCTCGGAGCTGGAAAAGCAAGCATGGCTGGCTAAGTATGCCACCCCGGCGAATCTTCAGAGTTCGACGCCTGCAGCCATCACCGCGGATCAGATCTGTACAATCCTGAAAGACCGGTTCGGCATGATGCCGAAAAGGAGGACAATCGGCTATTCCAAGCCGTACCCCAACGAGTACGAGTTGATCCCGCTACCACCCAAATATCGGCTCCCTGATTTCACTAAGTTTAATGGATCAGATGGTTCCAGCTCCATCGAGCATGTGAGCCGATATTTGGCACAGCTGGGCACGATCTCAGCATCAGACGAGCTGCGCGTGAGGTTCTTCGCACAGTCCCTCACAGGATCGGCTTTCGGGTGGTACACATCGCTGCCACCAGACTCAATCCGGACTTGGAAGCAGTTGGAAGAGCAGTTCCACGTACAGTATCACTCAGAGGCTTCCGAGGCTGGCATTGCCGATCTAGCACAAGTACGACAGAAGCGCGGGGAAACAGTGTGAGAACACGTCCAGCGCTTCAGGACCGTTAGGAACCGATGCTATTCGGTTCATGTGACTCAAAAAGAAGCAGTCGAGTTGGCGGTGGTGGGTCTCTCATCATCGATCAAGGACGTGGCCTCCCAAGCAGACTACCCTTCACTGGCGCACATGGTGCAGAAGGCTGTCGGCATATGAACAGCGCCACCGAGATGTATACCGGGATAAATTCAAGCGTGCGGTGGTCCTGGTTGAGGCGGATGAAGATGAAGGTGCTGCGGGAGATCAAGAGGTAGCGAGTGGCTGAATGGACTCGGGGGGCAAGCCCCGTGTCCTGTAAATGGGTTAAGCCACAAGGTCCTCCAAAAGGGTTTGACTTCAACGTGACCAAAGCTGAGCAGATTTTCGACCTCTTACTCAAGGAGAAGCAGCTAAAGTTACCCGAAGGCCACAAGATCCCCACGGCGCAGGAGCTGAACGGAAAGCCATGCTGCAAGTGGCATAACACGTTCACCCACGCCACCAACGACTGCAGGGTGTGGCGTCAGCAGGTCCAAATGGCGATAGAACAGGGGCGTCTAATTTTCAGCCAATACGCCATGAAGGTCAACACACACCCCTTCCCCGCCGTTAACATGGTGGAGTGCACTTACCATGGAGGGTGCCAGCCAGGATTCTCGTGCAACATCAACATGGTCGGACCTGGACACCACTCTGGTAAGGACGGAAATGAGGGCAGCTGCTCTCATAGCAAGGACACAGAGGAAGCCGCTCCACGCGATCGGCTCCGTCACGATGGCAAGCGCTACATCACAGAGGGAGAAGTGAGGAACGTAAGATATCAGCGACCTCTCTCCGATCACCTCCTCAACAAGTATGTGGGTCAATATGACCAACGCCGGCGATACAACGACGATGATGAAAGAGATCGTGCGGCTAGGGACGCCGGGAGGCACCGTCGGCATGATCGCGACGAGGAGAGATATGAGCGCCACGCCAAGGAAAAGTCGAGAGAGCAAGACGACGTGGATAGGCACCGGGACTGCCCCTTCTTCGGACACTCGCTGGGATTCGGGAATGAGCCGATTGCCTACAATCGGCAACTGTCCAGAATGTAGACAAAAGAAGAAGGATGCAGCTAACGTGTCCGTGTTCAAACGTCTAGGGCCTCTCCTGCCTCGGAACAAGCACGCTGAGTCCACTCGGGTAGAAGATCTCGAGGAACTAGAGGACGATGATGAAGAAGACAAGTATCATCGGCCAAGGTGGTGCCCTGATGGGCTCAGCCGTTCCCAAAAGCGTAGGGTTCAGCGACTACGTGGGTTGGAGGAAGCCAAAAGGTTATACCTGCACACGTTGAGGAAGGCGCGGCCTGATCTGGCCGCTAAAATTCAGCGAACCCTGGACGAAGAAGATCGGCCCCAAAGATCTATGAAGGAACATTGCAAAACCTTCATTGAGCAATTCAACATGGAGGCCGATTCCAGCAATCGGCCAAAATTATCCTCACCATACATTCTGCCTGGGTTCAACGTCGATCTAATGGGCAATGGGTTTACGTCGGCTGATGAGCTGGAAGAAGTCCACACTGGTCCTAACAGCCGACGTTCACATATAGTGCCTTGGCTAACCACAGAGCCGATATCAGCAGATACTTGGCCGAATCGGCTCGGGGGGCACCTAATCAGATGAACATGTGCGATACATGTGCAGTGCAGTGAAATATTGGGGGCCGATAGAAAAATCGGCCAGTAAAAAAAAATTCTCATGATATACAGCCGATGCACGGACATCGACTTTAGAGCGAATGAACGAAGCCGATGCACGGCCATCGACTCTAGCACAAATTTCATGGGATCTACCAGTTGCGTGTTCAAGACACAAGGAAGGTGATCGGCTCTGGCTGGCTCTGCGTGGTAGCTTTTTCAGGAGTGATCGAGCTCAGGTCCATTTGTCTGAATCGCGTGTCCTCATCTCTGTTTTCGCCTTGACTGAGGCTCGGGGGCGGCTGACCCGGTAGATGCGTCTGTTTTCGAAGCCGATTGGAGTGTCATCGGCTGGTCCTGCGTCGCAATCTTCTTCAAAGGTGGTGAGTTCTTGCAAAAGAGGGATCCATCATCACCGATAGGGAGTTGGCTCACGGGCTATCCGGTTGCTGCAAAGGAACAGAGCAGGATTATGAAGTGTCACTGAGGAGATTTGCGAGCAGGTGATGTTTGTTCTGTAGAAGTATCGGCTTCAGCGTCGAGTCGTTTCAGCAGCGGTTCTAGGACTCTCTTGAAGGCATTGGTCTTCTACATTGTCCACCAGAGCTCAAAGGCATCGGGCGAAAAGATGAAGGAAAGATCATGACGGATTGGTGCGTTGACATCAGCTTATTGAGCATTGACCAAGTTTACGATCACTCTGTAGTCGAAGAGATGAAGAGCGGATTATGAGGGACCGATGCGTGGCCATCGGTTCATTGAGCATTGGCTAAGTGGACGATCGGCAAAATCAGTATGAGAGGAAATCGGCTAAATTGGCATAAAGGAAATCAGCAAAATCAAATTGGGGAAATTCTTCATTGATAAACGAGATTTCTTACATAAAGAGCTGATTGCTCTCAAAAGGAAGTACTAAGGGGATACATTGCCCCATCTACTACTGCTGATCCTATGCTGAGGGTCCTATCTACGGGCCGTCGCTGCCCTCGTCGTCGCCGTCGTCGCCACTGTCGGCGCTACTCCCGGCGGGCTCGTCGTCGCTGCTGCAGCGGCCGCCGGCAGGACCCTCGTTGTCCTCGTCCTCCTCGTCAGCGTCGTCGTCGTCGCTGTCGAAGTCGCTGAGGTTCCCCGGCCAGGGGCAGAAGCGCTTGGCCGGCGGTTCGTCGGAGGAGGTGTCGTCTTCCTCCTCCTCCTCTTCCTCCTCCTCCTCCTCCTCGGAGAGGGTGAAGTCATCACAGGAGAAGCGATCGTCATCGCTCTCCTCCTCCGTCTCCCCGTCGGCGAGGAAGCGGAGGTCACTTTCCCCGTCGGTCGAGGACTTGTCGTCCTTCGACCGGATGGAGAAGTCGTGGCCCGGGCTCATCCCCGGCTTCGATGGCGCGGCGGATGTTGGCCGCGTGGGCCTCCTTCGGGTCCCACTCTGGCGTCGGCTCGCGGGAGGAGGAGGATTCGATGGAAAGACCCGATGAGGCGGAGGAAGAAGAAGACATGGTGGCGCAGGAGGGCTTTTGGAGTGCTAATGCGAAGAGGATGAAGAAGCAAACTGTTTGGAACGGTTAAATAAAAGGGATATAGTGGAGATTCAATGCCACAGCAATTTCCGAGGAAGTGGTGCCCAACAGAAAAAAAAAATTTGCCAGGTCACGCGGAGAAGTGGAGGAGGCAAGGCATCATGATGAAGGATCTCGCGGCGGTTACCGCTCGCCACGACATGACCCGACGAAGGAAAAACGAGTGATTTTGGAATTGTCATTTCCAAAACCAGGGGGCATGTGTTATCACCGGAATTTGACCGGATCGAGAGGTGGGCCGCGATTGAAGATGGGCTTGAAGAATATACATGGAAGAAATACATGAATCGGCCTTATATGCAAAGTTTGGGCTAGTTTGCCCGTGTATCCGTAATATAGTAGGATACGTGTCGATTAGACACGGTTTGGGCTCGTGCCCGGTTGGGATTATTCCCACGTTAGAAAGTCTACGGACTATAAATATGTATCTAGGGTTTATGAAATAAACAACAATCACGTTCACCACAAACCAATCTAGGCGCATCGCCAACTCCCTTGTCTCGAGGGTTTCTTCCGGTTAAGCATCATGCTGCCTAGATCGCATCTTGCGATCTAGGCAGTATACGTTTATTCGTTGTTCATGCGTTGCTCGTGCTGAAGCCTTTTTGATGGCGAGCAACGTAGTTATCATAGATGTCTTAGGGTTAGCATTGTTCATCGTATCACATGCTATCGTCGTGCGACCCTTAGGCATCTAGCCGCCCTTACACCTATCTTGGGTGTAAGGGCGGCACCCCGCTTGATCATCGTTTACTAGATCCGATCCGTTATGATTGCTCCTTTTTCTTCAAGGATTAGTTTAATATCTGCATAATTAGGCCTTACAAACGGGTTGAAGGATCCAGTGGCGCGTAGGGTGTAGTTTGCTAGCCCTAGACAGGATGTTCCGAGGATCAACTTCGTGTTGGTTTTTAGGCCTTGTCTAGGGTCGGTTTACGATCACCGTGCGTGGCCGCCAAGCTCAATCACGAGTAGGATGTTCCGATTATGCGGTGAAAACCCTAAATCGTAGTAGGTCGTTTTAGCTTTATCTTGATCAAGCAGGACCACCATCTGATCGTACACCTCGTATGCATCATGGGTGGATCGGCTCCTTGAGCCGATTCACAGGATAACCTGAGAGCCGATCGAGGCTCGTATTTAATGTTTACGTGTATGCCACGCAGGAAACTAAGCGAGGCACATCCAACACCTTCCTGACCAGGTATAGGTCAGGTGGCACGCCCTTGCATCAGCATCGGACGTGCGTGCCGAAGGCTTTGCGGGCCGTCGCTCGGAGGGACCAGGGCCAGCCGCAGTCCTGGGAGCCTCCCGGCTCTACAGTGTTGCCCGTCGCTGCCCGCCGGTGGGTTTCTGACCGCAACACTGACATAATGTTCAATTATGTACCTCTTTTTATTGTATTACTATGTTTTAGTGTACATTCCCCTAGTAATTGTTTAATGTTGAAGGTAAATGCTATTTATAAATTTCTAGGAATTCACTGGATCTGCTATGTATTGCTGAAAGTTTGCAATTGGACATGCGTTAGCTATTGTGCTTGTGGATACTATATTTCAGTAAAAATGCTCCAATGACTTGCATCATTGCAAAAAAAAATTTGGTATCAGGGTCTTGACTTTGATGTGATAGCACATTGGTATGTTGGGACATGAGGTCATTTGCATGATATGTTCAATTCGGCATAATAGTAGCAAGTGTATGTGATCCAACATGTTTTATAGTTGGTGCATGAATATTAACCCTAGATTTTGTGAACAATAAGTATGCTTTTAATTTTGTTAATTTCTTAGGAGAATGTTGGCAGACAGATATGACATGTAAAATGTATGTGAAGCATGCACCTTAATTTGTTTGAAGAAAACAAATATTTCCACTTGTCATGGGTTAATTGTTAGAATGAATGGATAAATACTGTTATGTGTTGTTAAATCTAACTTAGAATAGATTTGCTATAATAACTGTGGGGACTAATATTATTTCTATGCAGGCTGGGGAAGGGTCCAGGAAGCGGAAGCGGGAGGAGGTGGAGCCTGTGCCTCCTCCAATCCAGGAGGATGTAGACCCTGTCCCTCCTCCAAACCAGGAGGAGGAAGTACCTGTGCCTCCTCCAATCCAGGAGGAGGAAGAACCTGTGCCTGCTCCAGCTGTGGCTGCTCCAGCAGTGCCTGCTCCACGAGTGCCTGCTCCACCTGTGCCTGCTCCAGCTGTTCCTGCTCCACCTGTGCCTGGTCCATACGAGGAGTTGGAGCAATCAGATGGCTCCCTTGAGGTGAGCTATATAATTTTGTTCTCTACCCTTCCATGTATTTTATTCTGTTTGCTTTGCATCTTAATTTATAACTTGTACACTTTGGTGTTGTCCAGTACGACTCCCAGGATTCAGCTGAGTCGGTGGACAGCAGTGACATGGGCATACCCTTCGGGTACCCATTATTAGTATACCTGGCTCGGCCCAATATGGAGAAGACCCAATATGGAGAAGGCCCAACAAGGCAACCCGAAGAAGTAGTCGACTAGGACTCTTGTAAAACCCTAGGCTGGTTGCATATATAAAGCTAGCCAGGGCACCCGAAATAAAGGGGAGAACAGATAGACAGAATATAGACAACATAGCTCCGCCTACGGCGGCACCCTGTAAACACATCTATGATCATATGCTGGATTGCTAGCAGCACGTAGGGATCCTCCACCGAGGGGACCCGAAGCTGGGTACGTCGTGTGCCTAATCTCGCTCCCGGAATCTCCATCGTCGCTCTCTCCCAAAACCCAAGTCTACAATACGTAGGCATTGGCGAGGTGATCCCTCGTCAAGCAGGAACATAGGTTCCTTCAAGAGGAAGCTCCTGGAGAAGCTGGATGCTGGGAACCTCCCTTTCAAGAGGAGGGGAAAGTACTTCTGCCCATGGCACCCGGTGAAGCCTAAGGGTGGCAAGCTTGCGAACCTGAGGCAGCACTGCGAGGAGCTAGCCTATTCTGGCACCTCGAAGCAGATAAGGGCAGAGCATCAAAGGCTGCTGCTGGTGCTTGCTATGGAGGATGAAGCCTAGTTCCTGTGGACAGATCTACTAGCTTTGCTTTTGGTTTATGCTGTTTGAACTATTGATGTAAGGTGTCTTGAACTAAGTTTGGTTTGGTGTTGAACTGAGATGTCAGACCATCTATTATAATGATGGTCTTAATTAGTGAATCTGTGTGGAACTATGTTGTGTGATGAATTATTATCTAGGTGATGATGCTTAGTTCTGTCTTTCATTTGGAATGATGGTGGTTGCATGTATGTGCACTTTGCATGGTGTTGGTTGCCGTCATCTCGACAGTAGGTTGTAATTACAGGAAACATCCAACTTCTTCATGTCTTTATCTTTCTCATTGCCTATGTTACGACGGTGGAGATCATAATTTACATGATCTATTTATGAAAAGAACTTTGATAGTAATAAATTTATCAATTTATTGTGTCCACATTAGCGGAGACAAGCATTGCACGTGCAAGCTTAGTAGCAAGAGAGCTTGGTTGAGATGAGATGGTTTGGTTAAATGTACCATGTTCTTCTGTTGTTTGGGTTTGAACTTGGAAATTTTGTAATAAATGTACTTTAGTTAGTCGAAAGTAGAAGCAGCACATTGATAATTTAGGTAGCTATTATAGGAAACTAGTCGGCATGGGCTTGATGGCATGTTCTTGAGTGGGCCTGAAAGTGGCCGTACACACGAAAACTTGTATGTTTATACTAATTATTTGTAGAATTTTGTTTCTATCATAATTATAGAAAGAACAAGAATTGATATAATTGTTTGTAATACAAGACAACATTACATGGCATGGGGCTTGATATTTTGTGGTTGCTAACATGGTAGGGGTGTGTCGACAAAGGGGTTTTCGGACGAAAAGAGGGGGGAATGGCAAGAAACTGACCAAAACCACCATGTATGGGGCCAAGATTTGGCACACTTGAGCACCTTGTGATGTGACACCTTGCTTTCCACTAGTTTAGCATTTTAGTAGTTGGTGCCTTGGTGGCCCCATGGTTGGGGTGTGTCCAGACAGGGGTTTTCAGATGAAAAGAGGGGGGAATGGCCAAAAACTGACCAAACCACCATGGATTGTGCCAAGATTTGGCAGACTTGTGCACCTTGTGATGTGACACCTTGGTTCCTATTGATTTACCAATTTATGAGTTGGTGGCATGGTGGCCCCATGGTAGGGGTGTGTCGACAGAGGGGTTTCGGACGAAAAGAGGGGGGAATGGCAAGAAACTGACCAAAACCACCATGGATTGGTCCAAGATTTGGCACACTTGAGCACCTTGTGATGTGACACCTTGGTTTCCACTAGTTTAGCATTTTAGTAGTTGGTTCCATGGTGGCCCCATGGTTGGGGTGTGTCGAGACAGGGGTTTTCGGACGAAAAGAGGGGGGAATGGCCAAAACCGGACCAAACCACCATGGATTGTGCCAAGATTTGGCAGACTTGTGCACCTTGTGATGTGACACCTTGGTACTATTGATTTACCCATTTATGAGTTGGTGGCATGGTGGCCCCATGGTAGAGATGTGTCGAAAGAGGGGTTGTCGGTGGAAAAGAGGGGGGAATGGCCAAAAATTGAGCAAACCACCATGGATTGGGCCAAGATTTGGCACCCTTGTGCACTTTGTGATATCACACCTTGGTTTCTATGGTTTTTCATATTTTGGAGTTGGTGGCATGGTGGCCCCATGGTAGAGATGTGTTGAAAGTGGGGTTGTCGGTGGAAAAGAGGGGGGAATGGCCAAAAATTGAGCAAACCACCATGGATTGGGCCATGATTTGGCACACTTGTTCACTTTGTGATATCACACCTTGGTTGCTATGTTTTTCATATTTTGGAGTTGGTGGCACGGTGGCCCCATGGTAGAGATGTGTCGAAAGAGGGGTTGTAAGTGGAAAAGAGGGGGGAATGGCCAAAATTTGAGCAAACCACCATGGATTGGCCATGATTTTGCACCCTTGTACACTTTGTGATATCACACCTTGGTTGCTATGGTTTTTCATATTTTGGAGTTGGTGGCATGGTGGCCCCATGGTAGAGATGTGTCGAACGAGGGGTTTTCGGTGGAAAAGAGGGGGGAATGGCCAAAAATTGAGCAAAACACCATGGATTGGGGCATGATTTGGCACACTTGAGCACCTTGTGATACCACACCTTGGTTGCTATGGTTTTTCATATTTTGGAGTTGGTGGCATGGTGGCCCCATGGTAGAGATGTGTCGAAAGAGGGGTTGTCGGTGGAAAAGAGGGGGGAATGGCCAAAAATTGAGCAAACCACCATGGATTGGGCCAAGATTTGGCACCCTTGTGCACATTGTGATATAACACCTTGGTTGCTATGGTTTTTCATATTTTGGAGTTGGTGGCATGGTGGCCCCATGGTAGAGATGTGTCGAAAGAGGGGTTGTCGGTGCAAAAGAGGTGGGAATGGTCAAAAATTGAGCAAACCACCATGGATTGGGCCAAGATTTGGCACACTTGTGCACCTTGTGATATCACACCTTGGTTGCTATGGTTTTTCATATTTTGGAGTTGGTGGCATGGTGGCCCCATGGTAGGGGTGTGTCGACAGAGGGGTTTTCGGACGAAAAGAGGGCGGAATGGCAAGAAACTGACCAAAACCACCATGGATTGAGCCAAGATTTGGCACACTTGAGCACTTTGTGATATCACACCTTCGTTCCTATGGTTTTTCATATTTTGGAGTTGGTGGCATGGTGGCCCCATGGTAGAGATGTGTCGAAAGAGGGGTTGTCGGTGGAAAAGAGGGGGGAATGGCCAAAAATTGAGCAAACCACCATGGATTGGGCCATGATTTGGCACACTTGTGCACTTTGTGATATCACACCTTGGTTGCTATGTTTTCATATTTTGGAGTTGGTGGCATGGTGGCCCCATGGTAGAGATGTGTCGAAAGAGGGGTTGTCGTGGAAAAGAGGGGGGAATGGCCAAAAATTGAGCAAACCACCATGGATTGGGCCATGATTTTGCACCCTTGTGCACTTTGTGATATCACACCTTGGTTGCTATGGTTTTTCATATTTTGGAGTTGGTGGCATGGTGGCCCCATGGTAGAGATGTGTCGAAAGAGGGGTTTTCGGTGGAAAAGAGGGGGGAATGGCCAAAAATTGAGCAAACCACCATGGATTGGGCATGATTTGGCACACTTGAGCACCTTGTGATACCACAGCTTGGTTGCTATGGTTTTTCATATTTTAGAGTTGGTGGCATGGTGGCCCCATGGTAGAGATGTGTCGAAAGAGGGGTTGTCGGTGGAAAAGAGGGGGGAATGGCCAAAAATTGAGCAAACCACCATGGATTGGGCCAAGATTTGGAACCCTTGTGCACATTGTGATATCACACCTTGGTTGCTATGGTTTTTCATATTTTGGAGTTTGTGGCATGGTGGCCCCATGGTAGAGATGTGTCGAAAGAGGGGTTGTCGGTGGAAAAGACGTGGGAATGGCCAAAAATTGAGCAAACCACCATGGATTGGGCCAAGATTTGGCACCCTTGTGCACCTTGTGATATCACACCTTGGTTGCTATGGTTTTTCATATTTTGGAGTTGGTGGCATGGTGGCCCCATGGTAGGGGTGTGTCGACAGAGGGGTTTTCGGACGAAAAGAGGGGTGAATGGCAAGAAACTGACCAAAACCACCATGGATTAGGCCAAGATTTGGCACACTTGAGAACTTTGTGATATCACACCTTGGTTCCTATGGTTTTTCATATTTTGGAGTTGGTGGCATGGTGGCCCCATGGTAGAGAGGTGTCGAAAGAGGGGTTTTCGGTGGAAAAGAGGGGGGAATGGCCAAAAATTGAGCAAACCACCATGGATTGGGCCAAGATTTGGCACCCTTGTGCACTTTGTGATATCACACCTTGGTTTCTATGGTTTTCACATTTTGGAGTTGGTGGCATGGTGGCCATGGTAGAGATGTGTCGAAAGAGGGGTTGTCGGTGGAAAAGAGGGGGGAATGCCCAAAAATTGAGCAAACCACCATGGATTGGGCCACGATTTGGAACCCTTGCGCACTTTGTGATATCACACCTTGGTTGCTATGGTTTTTCATATTTTGGAGTTGGTGGCATGGTGGCCATGGTAGAGATGTGTCGAAAGAGGGGTTGTCGGTGGAAAAGAGGGGGGAATGGCCAAAAATTGAGCAAACCACCATGGATTGGGGCATGATTTGGCACACTTGAGCACCTTGTGATACCACACCTTGGTTTCTATGGTTTTTCATATTTTGGAGTTGGTGGCATGGTGGCCCCATGGTAGAGATGTGTCGAAAGAGGGGTTGTCGGTGGAAAAGAGGGGGGAATGGCCAAAAATTGAGCAAACCACCATGGATTGGGCCAAGATTTGGCACCCTTGTGCACTTTGTGATATCACACCTTGGTTGCTATGGTTTTTCATATTTTGGAGTTGGTGGCATGGTGGCCATGGTAGAGATGTGTCGAAAGAGGGGTTGTCGGTGGAAAAGAGGGGGGAATGCCCAAAAATTGAGCAAACCACCATGGATTGGGCCAAGATTTGGCACCCTTGTGCACTTTGTGATATCACACCTTGGTTTCTATGGTTTTTCATATTTTGGAGTTGGTGGCATGGTGGCCATGGTAGAGATGTGTCGAAAGAGGGGTTGTCGGTGGAAAAGAGGGGGGAATGGCCAAAAATTGAGCAAACCACCATGGATTGGGCCAAGATTTGGCACCCTTGTGCACTTTGTGATATCACACCTTGGTTTCTATGGTTTTTCATATTTTGGAGTTGGTGGCATGGTGGCCATGGTAGAGATGTGTCGAAAGAGGGGTTGTCGGTGGAAAAGAGGGGGGAATGCCCAAAAATTGAGCAAACCACAATGGATTGGGCCAAGATTTGGCACCCTTGTGCACTTTGTGATATCACACCTTGGTTGCTATGGTTTTTCATATTTTGGAGTTGGTGGCATGGTGGCCATGGTAGAGATGTGTCGAAAGAGGGGTTGTCGGTGGAAAAGAGAGAGGAATGGCCAAAAATTGAGCAAACCACGATGGATTGGGGCATGATTTGGTACACTTGAGCACCTTGTGATACCACACCTTGGTTGCTATGGTTTTTCATATTTTGGAGTTGGTGGCCCCATGGTAGAGATGTGTCGAAAGAGGGGTTTTCGGTGGAAAAGAGGGGGGAATGGCCAAAAATTGAGCAAACCACCATCGATTGGGGCATGATTTGGCACACTTGAGCACCTTGTGATACCACACCTTGGTTGCTATGGTTTTTCATATTTTGGAGTTGGTGGCATGGTGGCCCCATGGTAGAGATGTGTCGAAAGAGGGGTTATCGGTGGAAAAGAGGGGGGAATGGCCAGAAATTGAGCAAACCACCATGGATTGGGACAATATTTGGCACCCTTCTGCACCTTGTGATATCACACCTTGGTTGCTATGGTTTTTCATATTTTGGAGTTGTCGTTATGGTGGCCCCATGGTAGAGATGTGTCGAAAGAGGGGTTTTCGGTGGAAAAGAGGGGGGAATGGCCAAAAACTGAGCAAACCACCATGGATTGAGCCAAGATTTGGCACGCTTGTGCACCTTGTGATATCACACCTTGGTTGCTATGGTTTTTCATATTTTGGAGTTGGTGGCATGGTGGCCATGGTAGAGATGTGTCGAAAGAGGGGTTGTCGGTGGAAAAGAGGGGGGAATGGCCAAAAATTGAGCAAACCACCATGGATTGGGCCAAGATTTGGCACCCTTGTGAACCTTGTGATATCACACCTTGGTTGCTACGGTTTTTCATATTTTGGAGTTGGTGGCATGGTGGCCCCATGGTAAAGATGTGTCGAAAGAGGGGTTTTCGGTGGAAAAGAGGGGGGAATGGCCAAAAACTGAGCAAACCACCATGGATTGGGCCAAGATTTGGCACCCTTGTGCACCTTGTGATATCACACCTTGGTTGCTATGGTTTTTCATATTTTGGAGTTGGTGGCATGGTGGCCCCATTGACATGGGCATACCCTTCGGGTACCCATTATTAGTATACCTGGCTCGGCCCAATATGGAGAAGATCCAATATGGAGAAGGCCCAACAAGGCAACTCGAAGAAGTAGTCGACTAGGACTCTTGTAAAACCCTAGGCTGGTTGCATATATAAAGCTAGCCAGGGCACCCGAAATAAAGGGGAGAACAGATAGACAGAATATAGACAACATAGCTCCGCCTATGGCGGCACCCTGTAAACACATCTATGATCATATACTGGATTGCTAGCAGCACGTAGGGATCCTCCACCGAGGGGACCCGAAGCTGGGTACGTCGTGTGCCTAATCTCGCTCCCGGAATCTCCATCGTCGCTCTCTCCCGAAACCCAAGTCTACAATACGTAGGCATTGGCGAGGTGATCCCTCGTCAATTGGCGCCGTCTGTGGGAATCGCGACGACTGGATTTTGTTATCCGGGCGGGATCTGTCGAGTTCATCATCAACAACTTTTAGATTGCATCCGAAGAAATAATCATCAAGTTCGCCGGATTATTTTCGAAGCTGGATTCGATCGAGTCTTAGATCAGCCTATGCGGATAACATATTCCAAGCAGAAGCGGAGGAGAAGTGCAAGCGAAATTTCAGAAAAAGAAAAATCGGAAGCAGCGCCGGCCGAGCCAAGAACAGCTGGGAGCAAAAAATAGCACATCAATCAGAATACCCGTATAGCAGGCTAGTAGCGTGACGATCTGCACGTCCGGCCGGCAGAAATCTCTTTGATAGCAAACCCAGCCGTTCGGTAGAGAAAGCACGTATGCTACTACGTACGAGGCTGTTGGCCGGCGGATTGGTCAGTGACGCAGCTGGTTCATCAGATTCGTAAAATTTCCTTATGCAGGATGCGATTAATGTTTCCTTCGTCATGGTCGACTTGCGCGGGCAACAAGTACTAAGGATAGAAAGCGCATGCTTTTCTAAGACTGAAGATCCGATCGTTTCTCTTCCGGTAAAAGCAAAGTTAAGTATTACTACATCCTATACATATTGTTTTGCTCAATTACATGTTCACTAGTGCTATCTAGCCATGATTACTACTTCAGTATTTGCACGTAAACTCTCGTATCATTGGCGGATCATACAAATCAGTCGAGAAAAGCACAAAAGTAAAGCGACTCGACCGCTAGCCGAATAAAATTTAACTCAGTCGTCGGTCACGATGTCAGGACCATAAGGTGTTATATTTTCAATTACTTACTACTTGCAAATTATATTTGGCCAAATATTTTTCGGCCCGTACTATTATTCATACCTGCAGATTGAAACAAAGTTTCGACTGCTCTGCTCGGTCGACCGTGCCCGCCATGGCGCACTCGTCCTACTCGGGGGTTCGCCGGCCATGGACCCGACATCGCGGACCCGATATATTCGGGTGCTCGCCCGTCCTCTTCATCAACTACTTCCGGTCAGACACCGCACAACTTTATCAACCGCGTCCGCCACACGACCTGCTTTCACGTTGGCTTCACCGCACCTGATAATAAAGCTAAGTGTTCCTCTTTCAAAAGTTAGCTATTATTTAGTTTCTCCACACCCAAATATTCGGGGGCTGCAATATTGCATCATTACAGCAAATTTACCCGACATTTGGGGCTGCGCCATTACTTCATTATCACAAATATATTCGGTTACTTGGTGAATTTTTTTTTCTTCGGCTTAGTGGAAATATCTTCTCCGGTTCAATGGAATTATCTTCTTCGGCTCAGCGAAATTATTTTCTTCGGCTCAGTGGAATTATTTTCTTCGACTTAGTGGATTTATCTTATTCGGCTCAGTGGATTTATTCTCTCCGGATTACTGGATTGGTTTTCTTTGGGTTATTATTGGTTCACTTATACAATATTACCCGATGCGCTTCCGGGTCAATGGATTCATCTTCTATGGTTATTACTAGAACTACTTTCTTCGGATCAATGGATTCATCTTCTATGATATCAGCGGATTCATCTTCTATGATTATTACTGGATTCTTCGGGATAATGGATTCGTCCTCTATGATATCGACGGATTTATCTTCAATATATGCTCTATATTTAATGGCGTAATCTTCAATATGGATTCATCTCAAATATTTCATCTGAGATTCATCTTCATATATTATTGTCTATGGCTTCATCTTAAATGGCGTCACCTTATATGACGTCGCAACTCCGTCAACTTCTTTCGACATCATGGCTAAACACTCGGGGGCTCGACCATGACTTCGCCTCGGGTCGCAACTGCGACACAACATCTAAGCAACAATCATGATATCACCTCAGTAGCGCTTGGGGGCTCGGCTATTTCTCCATCAATAATTTGGCGACATCTACTTTCATTATTTTATGGTTTCTACTTCGGCTCGACTTTTTCGCTGCACTCGAAGACCTCATCGCGCATCGACTTCGTCGTGTCCAAAAAGCTAAGTGTTCCTTTATTTTACATAAAGTTGATTATCATTTACTTTCGCCGCACCCGACGCTCGGGGGCTGCGCGGCATATATTCACTTTACATATCATCGAATTTGAGCATCTGACACCGCATGCGAAAAAGAGAGTCAAGGGAAAGATAGAAAAAGTTTGTTTATTTATGCAAGAGAAAGCCGACGAAATTGTCTACAAGAGAGAACCCAACGAAATTGTCCAAAGAGAGAACTCGACGAAATTGTCTTCAAGAAAGAATGATACGTCTCCGACGTATCGATAATTTCTTATGTTATATGCCATATTATTGATGATACCTACATGTTTTATGCACACTTTATGTCATATTCGTGCATTTTCTGGAACTAACCTATTAACAAGATGCCGAAGTGCCAGTTCCCGTTTTCTGCTGTTTTTGGTTTCAGAAATCCTAGTAACGAAATATTCTCGGAATTGGACGAAACAAAGACCCAGGGGCCTATTTTTCCACGGAGCTTCCAGAAGACCGAAGAACATACGAAGTGGGGCCACGAGGTGGCGACACCACATGGCGACGCGGCCAAGGGGGCCCGCGCCGCCCTATGGTGTGGGCCCCTCGTCCGGCCCCCGACTCGCCCTTCCGCCTACTTAAAGCCTCCGTCGCGAAACCCCCGAGGCGAAAAACCACGATACGGAAAACCTTCACCGAGACGCCGTCGCCGCCGATCCCATCTCGGGGGATTCTCGGAGATCTCCTCCGGCACCCTGCCGGAGAGGGGATTCATCTCCCGGAGGACTCTACACCACCATGGTCGCCTCCGGAGTGATGAGTGAGTAGTTCACCCCTGGACTATGGGTCCATAGCAGTAGCTAGATGGTTGTCTTCTCCTCATTGTGCTTCATTGTTGGATCTTGTGAGCTGCCTAACATGATCAAGATCATCTATCCGTAATACTCTATGTTGTGTTTGTCGGGATCCGATGGATAGAGAATACCATGTCATGTTAATCATCAAGTTATTACATATGTGTTGTTTATGATCTTGCATGCTCTCCGTTACTAGTAGAGGCTCCGGCCAAGTTTTTCCTTTTAACTCCAAGAGGGAGTATTTATGCTCGATAGTGGGTTCATGCCTGCATTGACACCGGGACAGAGTGATGAAAGTTCTAAGGTTGTGTTGTGTCTGTTGCCACTAGGGATAAAACATTGATGCTATGTCCGAGGATGTAGTTATTGATTACATTACGCACCATACTTAATGCAATTGTCCGTTGTTAGCAACTTAATACTGGAGGGGTTCGGACGATAACCCGAAGGTGGACTTTTTAGGCATAGATGCAGTTGGATGGCGGTCTATGTACTTTGTCGTAATGCCCAATTAAATCTCACTATACTTATCATGTCATGTATGTGCATTGTTATGCCCTCTCTATTTGTCAATTGCCCGACTGTAATTTGTTCATCCAACATGCTTTTATCTTATGGGAGAGACACCTCTAGTGAATTGTGGACCCCGGTCCATTCTTTTAATACTGAAATACAAATCTGCTGCAATACTTGTTCTTTACTGTTTTCTTGCAAACAATCATCTTCCACACAATACGGTTAATCCTTTGTTACAGCAAGCCGGTGAGATTGACAACCTCACCTGTTTCGTTGGGGCAAAGTACTTTGGTTGTGTTGTGCGGGTTCCACGTTGGCGCCGGAATCTCCGGTGTTGCGCCGCACTACATCCCGCCGCCATCAACCTTCAACGTGCTTCTTGACTCCTACTGGTTCGATTAAACCTTGGTTTCTTATCGAGGGAAACTTGCCGCTGTGCGCATCACACCTTCCTCTTGGGGTTCCCAACGGACGTGTCAACTACACGCATCAAGCAAATTTACGGCGCCGTTGCCGGGGAGATCAAGACACGCTGCAAGGGAGTCTCCACTTCTCAATCTCTTTACTTTGTTTTTGTCTTGCTTTATTTTATTTACTACTTTGTTTGCTGCACTTATATCAAAACACAAAAAAATTAGTTGCTAGTTTTACTTTATTTACTGTCTTGTTTGCTATATCAAAAACACAAAAAAAAAATTAGTTTACTTGCATTTACTTTACTTGATTCATCATGTTTCCTTTTAACTTTACTACAAAAAACATACCGGTAGGACAAGGGTCTATAATTGGGAGGAACAATATAGAAGAATTTTTTACCCATGTTAGTACCGTTGAAGATTTTGAAGATAGACACTTGGTAGAACTTGCTCCTACCTACGAAATTGCTGCTGCTGCTTTAGTTCGCTTGTTGGAAACTAAATTTGTTAATCTCAATCCTATAATCCAACACATGTTTCTTACACTTGGTGATTCGGAAGAGGGGGAAAAGAAAGATTTTGTTTTAGAAACCCTTCTTAGAGAATTTGGTGGTCTAGCAAGAGAGGCTAGAAAGGTCTTCGCTAAATTTAATATGCTTGGTTCTCATACTAATTTTGTTGGTCTCCTTGAAAAAATGGATCTGGATAGGATAAGGTACACTAATAATGCTAATGATGGTGGGGAGATCAAAGCACCAATACCATGTAAACTCCTAGCTATGAATGATGCACTAGAACATAACTATGCTTGGCTTGTTCCTGAAAATTTGTTCGATGAGAGTAGCAAGCCCAAGACTAATGAGAAGGGAGACGCTGAAACTTATGTATCCAATATACTATGCATGGTTGAGACAACTCCAAACCCCGCTGTAGGTGCACCACCCTTCGATGTTACTTGAGATACACTTTCTGCGCCTAGCTGAAAGGCGTTAAAGAAAAGCGCTTATGGGAGACAACCCATGTTTTTACTCCAGTATTTTTGTTTTATATTTGTGTCTTGGAAGTTGTTTACTACTGTAGCAACCTCTCCTTATCTTAGTTTTATGTTTTGTTGTGCCAAGTAAAGTCTTTGATAGAAAAGTAAGTACTAGATTTGGATTACTGCGCAGTTCCAGATTTCTTTGCTGTCACGAATCTGGGTCTACCTCCCTGTAGGTAGCTCAGAAAATTAAGCCAATTTACGAGCATGATCCTCAGATATGTACGCAACTTTCATTCAATTTGAGCATTTTCGTTTGAGCAAGTCTGGTGGCCTAATAAAATCCATCTTTACGGACTGTTCTGTTTTGACAGATTCTGTCTTTTATTTCGCATTGCCTCTTTTGCTATGTTGGATGAATTACTTTGATCCATTAATGTCCAGTAGCTTTATGCAATGTCCAGAAGTGTTAAGAATGATTGTGTCACCTCTGAACATGTGAATTTTTATTATGCACTAACCCTCTAATGAGTTGTTTCGAGTTTGGTGTGGAGGAAGTTTTCAAGGATCAAGAGAGGAGTATGATGCAATATGATCAAGGAGAGTGAAAGCTCTAAGCTTGGGGATGCCCCGGTGGTTCACCCCTGCATATTATAAGAAGACTCAAGCGTCTAAGCTTGGGGATGCCCAAGGCATCCCCTTCTTCATCGACAACATTATCGGAGTTCCTCCCCTGAAACTATATTTTTATTCCGTCACATCTTATGTACTTTGCTTGGAGCGTCGGTTTGTTTTTGTTTTTTGTTTTGTTTGAATAAAATGGATCCTAGCATTCACTTTATGGGAGAGAGACACGCTCCGCTGTAGCATATGGACAAATATGTCCTTAGGCTCTACTCATAGTATTCATGGCGAAGTTTCTTCTTCGTTAAATTGTTATATGGTTGGAATTGGAAAATGATACATGTAGTAAATTGCTATAATGTCTTGGATAATGTGATACTTGGCAATTGTTGTGCTCATGTTTAAGCTCTTGCATCATATACTTTGCACCCATTAATGAAGAAATACTTAGAGCTTGCTAATTTGGTTTGCATATTTGGTTTCTCTAGAGTCTAGATAATATCTAGTATTGAGTTTTGAACAACAAGGAAGACGGTATGGAGTCTTATAATGTTTACCATATGTCTTTTATGTGAGTTTTGCTGTACCGTTCATCCTTGTGTTTGTTTCAAATAACCTTGCTAGCCTAAACCTTGTATCGAGAGGGAATACTTCTCATGCATCCAAAATACTTGAGCCAACCACTATGCCATTTGTGTCCACCATACCTACCTACTACATGGTATTTATCCGCCATTCCAAAGTAAATTGCTTGAGTGCTACCTTTAAAATTCCATCATTCACCTTTGCAATATATATCTCATGGGACAAATAGCTTAAAAACTATTGTGGTATTGAATATGTACTTATGCACTTTATCTCTTATTAAGTTGCTTGTTGTGCGATAACCATGTTTCTGGGGACGCCATCAACTATGCTTTGTTGGATATCATGTGAGTTGCTATGCATGTCCGTCTTGTCTGAAGCAAGAGAGATCTACCACCTTCATGGTTGGAGCATGCATATTGTTAGAGAAGAACTTTGGGCCGCTAACTAAAGCCATGATTCATGGTGGAAGTTTCAGCTTTGGACATATATCCTCAATCTCATATGAGAATAATAATTGTTGCCACATGCTTATGCATTAAAGAGGAGTCCATTATCTGTTGTCCATGTTGTCCCGGTATGGATGTCTAAGTTGAGAATAATCAAAAGCGAGAAATCCAAAATGCGAGCTTTCTCCTTAGACCTTTGTACAGAGCGGCATGGAGGTACCCCATTGTGACACTTGGTCAAAACATGTGCATTGCAAAGATCCGGTAGTCCAAGTTAATTAGGACAAGGTGCGGGCACTATTAGTATACTATGCATGAGACTTGCAACTTGTAAGATATAATTTTCATAACTCATATGCTTTATTACTACCGTTGACAAAATTGTTTCATGTTTTCAAAATAAAAGCTCTAGCACAAATATAGCAATCGATGCTTTCCTCTTTGAAGGACCATTCTCTTTACTTTTATGTTGAGTCAGTTCACCTATATCTCTCCACCTCAAGAAGCAAACACTTGTGTGAACTGTGCATTGATTCCTACATACTTGCATATTGTACTTGTTATATTACTCTATGTTGACAATTATCCATGAGATATACATGTTACAAGTTGAAAGCAACCGCTGAAACTTAATCTTCCTTTGTGTTGCTTCAATGCCTTTACTTTGATTTATTGCTTTATGAGTTAACTCTTATGCAAGACTTATTAATACTTGTCTTTAAGTACTATTCATGAAAAGTCTTTGCTTTATGATTCACTTGTTTACTCATATCATTACCATTGTTTTTGATCGCTGCATCCACTACATATGTTTACAAATAGTATGATCAAGGTTATGATGGCATATCACTTCAGAAATTATCTTTGTTATCGTTTTACCCGCTCGGGACGAGCGAGAACTAAGCTTGGGGATGCTTGATACGTCTCCGACGTATCGATAATTTCTTATGTTCTATGCCATATTATTGATGATACCTACATGTTTTATGCACACTTTATGTCATATTCGTGCATTTTCCGGAACTAACCTATTAACAAGATGCCGAAGTGCCGGTTCCTCGTTTTCTCGCTGTTTTTGGTTTCGAAATCCTAGTAACGAAATATTCTCGGAATTGGACGAAACAAAGACCCAGGGGCCTATTTTTCCACGGAGCTTCCAGAAGACCGAAGAACATACGAAGTGGGGCCACAAGGTGGCGACACCACATGGCGGCACGGCCAAGGGGGGGCCCGCGCCGCCCTATGGTGTGGGCCCCTCGTCTGGCCCCCGACTCTGCCCTTCCGCCTACTTAAAGCCTCCGTCGCGAAACCCCTGAGGCGAAAAACCACGATACGGAAAACCTTACTGAGACGCCGCCGCCGCCGATCCCATCTCGGGGATTCCGGAGATCTCCTCCGGCACCCCGCCGGAGAGGGGATTCATCTCCCGGAGGACTCTACACCGCCATGGTCGCCTCCGGAGTGATGAGTGAGTAGTTCACCCCCGGACTATGGGTCCATAGCAGTAGCTAGATGGTTGTCTTCTCCTCATTGTGCTTCATTGTTGGATCTTGTGAGCTGCCTAACATGATCAAGATCATCTATCTCGTAATACTCTATGTTGTGTTTGTCGGGATCCGATGGATAGAGAATACCATGTCATGTTAATTATCAAGTTATTACATATGTGTTGTTTATGATCTTGCATGCTCTCCGTTACTAGTAGAGGCTCTGGCCAAGTTTTTACTTTTAACTCCAAGAGGGAGTATTTATGCTCGATAGTGGGTTCATGCCTGCATTGACACCCGGGACGAGTGACAGAAAGTTCTAAGGTTGTGTTGTGCTTGTTGCCACTAGGGATAAAACATTGATGCTATGTCCGAGGATGTAGTTATTGATTACATTACGCACCATACTTAATGCAATTGTCCTGTTGTTAGCAACTTAATACCGGAGGGGTTCGGACGATAACCTCGAAGGTGGACTTTTTAGGCATAGATTCAGTTGGATGGCGGTCTATGTACTTTGTCGTAATGCCCAATTAAATCTCACTATACTTATCATGTCATGTATGTGCATTGTTATGCCCTCTCTATTTGTCAATTGCCCGATCGTAATTTGTTCACCCAACATGCTTTTATCTTATGGGAGAGACACCTCTAGTGAACTGTGGACCCCGGTCCATTCTTTTAATACTGAAATACAAATCTGCTGCAATACTTGTTCTTTACTGTTTTCTTGCAAACAATCATCTTCCACACAATACGGTTAATCCTTTGTTACAGCAAGCTCGGTGAGATTGACAACCTCCACTGTTTCGTTGGGGCAAAGTACTTTGGTTGTGTTGTGCAGGTTCCACGTTGGCGCCGGAATCTCTGGTGTTGCGCCGCACTACATCCCGCCGCCATCAACCTTCAACGTGCTTCTTGACTCCTACTGGTTCGATTAAACCTTGGTTTCTTACTGAGGGAAACTTGCCGCTGTGCGCATCACACCTTCCTCTTGGGGTTCCCAACGGACGTGTCAACTACACGCATCAAAGAACAAGACCCGAAGAATTATCCTCAAGGAGGACCCGAAGAATTGTCCTCAAGGAGGACCCGAAGAAATTTTCTTCAAGAAAGAACTCGACGAAATTTTCATCAAGGAGGAACCAAAAAAAAAAGAGAGATGGACAAATCTTCGGGTCCATTGACTCGTCATATTCTTTCGAGCAAGAGCATCGATGATGAACCCGACAATATAGAAGAATCCAATATATTCGGCTGTCTCATCACGCCCGAGAAAAATATAGAAGAGCCCGTAAAATGGGTCATTGCATCAGCCGAACAAGGCACTCGACAATATATTCTCGCAGCGCTAAAAGTCGCGAATAATCTCCGAATGCCGCAAAACTCTGCGAAGGTAAGACCTCGGATCCGTTCGAGCGGCGTGGCACCGTCTCCGACGTCGGTTTGCTACTTTTTTCCGTATCAACAGATACGAAGAAAAATCCTAACGGACGCGTTAGGTACCCGATAAAACATGACCGGGACTCGACAGAATGGTAAGACCTTAAGCGGCACCTGTCGAGTTAACACCAGTATCCCGGGATCATGTCCAGGGACGTGATCTTGAAGTAGGTTTTTGCGGATTGCCACTAGAGCAGTTAACTAGTACCTGATCCGTCAGATGAACTAGCCCCAATTATCATTATCCCTGTACAATATAGATATGGATGTCAAATAAAAATAGCAACGGCCTGGAGTCGATAAAAAGAGGGGCTGCGCCTGAAATATAGTCAAGTTCTTTATCGAGTAGTACAACTTGAGCCTATGCCTAGGTGCAAGCACCTGCCCATAGGCTCGGGGGCTACTCTTATCGAGAGTATTGTTCACCCTCCCGATAATATACAAGAAAGAGGAAAAATTGTGGTGTCGATTAAAAGCAAATTGAGCCTACACCCAAGTGCAAACACTTGGCTGTAGCCTCGGGGGCTACTCCCATCGGGAGTGCTGGTTGCGCACCCGATAGAAAGATAACTTCGACATCATCTACGGCAATTAAGGTTTCTAGACTCAATTCGATTCTACGACTCGAGTGGAGCCTACTCCCATCGGGAGCACATGGATTTCATCAAGTCTTCCAGAAATATAGTTAAGTTCTTCATCGAGTAGTACAACTTGAGTCTATGCCTAAGTGCAAGCACTTGCCCATAGACTCGGGGGCTACTCCCATCGGGAGCGCTGCCGCGCACCCGATAATTTCAAGAATCGTCGACATCATCTACGCTACACATGATCTACGACATGGACCTCGCCTTGTACTTCTTCGACTTCGGATATGGTTATGCTTGGAGTTTCTACGCAAGTCTTCGACTTCCCTATAAACTCGGGGGCTACTGACATGGGCATACCCTTCGGGTACCCATTATTAGTATACCCGGCTCGGCCCAATATGGAGAAGACCCAATATGGAGAAGGCCCAACAAGGCAACCCGAAGAAGTAGTCGACTAGGACTCTTGTAAAACCCTAGGCTGGTTGCATATATAAAGCTAGCCAGGGCACCCGAAATAAACGGGAGAACATATAGACAGAATATAGACAACATAGCTCCGCCTACGGCGGCACCCTGTAAACACATCTATGATCATATACTGGATTGCTGGCAGCACATAGGGATCCTCCACCGAGGGGACCCGAAGCTGGGTACGTCGTGTGCCTAATCTCGCTCCCGGAATCTCCATCGTCGCTCTCTCCCGAAACCCAAGTCTACAATACGTAGGCATTGGCGAGGTGATCCCTCGTCACCCATGGTAGAGATGTGTCGAAAGAGGGGTTTTCGGTGGAAAAGAGGAGGGAATGGCCAAAAATTGAGCAAACCACCATGGATTGGGGCATGATTTGGCACACTTGAGCACCTTGTGATACCATACCTTGGTTTATATGGTTTTTCATATTTTGGAGTTGGTGGCATGGTGGCCCCATGGTAGAGATGTGTCGAAAGAGGGATTTTCGGTGGAAAAGAGGGGGGAATGGCCAAAAACTGAGCAAACCACCATGGATTGGGCCAAGATTTGGCACCCTTGTGCACCTTGTGATATCACACCTTGGTTGCTATGGTTTTTCATATTTTGGAGTTGGTGACATGGTGGCCCCATGGTAGAGATGTGTCGAAAGAGGGGTTTTCAGTGGAAAAGAGGGGGGAATGCCAAAAATTGAACCAAACCACCATGGACTGGGGCATGATTTGGCACACTGGACCACATTGTGATGTGAAACCTTGTGATGTGAACTATTGTTTGCACAAAATTTTAGGGATGCATCAAAATTTTGTTTAATATTGTTTTTCAAATTTTGTATGAATCAATAAAATTGTAACTTTCATCATAAATGATAGATCTTAGTTCACATAAATAGATGTAATGTGCATGAAGTACAATTCGGAAATTATAATTTGTATAAACCACTTTGCAGTATGAAACTTTGCATTGAAAAAAATAGTTACAAATATGGGACGTTAATTGCATTATTATGTGTTGGGACAACTTAATGGGCTTTCGGCCCATTTAATGTTTAACCGATGCGTTGACTGCTACATTACGTGCGACTAGGGCGGCGTCATCGGTTAGAAATTCTGCAGGTCGTGGACACGTTGACCTAGTTCTCAACCTCCATCTTCGCACCTCCGCCGCCCCCCACCTAAACCACCGTCCGCCGCCGCCGACCTGAACCACCATCCGCCGCCGCCGACCTGAACCACCGTCCGCCACCCCGTACATCACCCACCGTCCGACGCACATCTCTGCCGCGGCCACCGTCGTCTGTGCCTCCAGAACAAGATCTCTCCCGCGGCCACCGTCGGTCTCTGCCGCGGCCATCATCGTCTCTGCCGCGGCCATCCTCGTCTCTAGGGCGGCCACCGTCGTCTCTGCCTCGACAACCGCAGGTATGCCGCGGCCACCGTCATCTCTGACGCGACCATACTCTATGTCACGATAGCCTCCTCCTCCCTAAACCCTAATTTCCTTAGCACATGCGGTAGACAAACATAAGCACGTGCTGTACAAACATGTATGCTCCAACTCCTCCGTGCCGCCATATCTGCCGCCGTATGCTCCTCGTCCGTGCCGCTATATCTGTCGCGACCACCATCTGTGCCGCACTAGGCTCCTCATTGGCGGCGCCGGGGGTATTCCCCTGTATTCACGTGAATACCAAAGAATTTCAGCATTTTTTTTTTACATTTTTTAGTTAACTAGCAGTAGCCAATTTACATTGTGGGAAAAACCTTGAACAATTCTTATGGATTTCTGGTCATAAGTATTAGGAACCGGACTGATTGCAGGAGTACCGTAACTTGAACAATTGTCATGGTGCTACTGAAAACATAGTCCACTGGTCCTCCTTCAGAAGCCCTACTCTTGCACATGCGATACATTATCACATGCAGTTCATATATGTTACAACACGCAGTACAAAAATCTTAGCACACGGAATACAGATGTGTTATCACATGAAGTTCATACCTGTTAGCAGACAAAGTACAGATCTGTTTTGACATGAAGTTAAAATCTGATATGACATGAAGTTCAAATCTGTTATCACATGAAGTTCGAATCTGTTGTGACATGAAGTTCAAATCTGTTATGACGTAATTAAACCCCAGGGTATAGTGTATTAGTTTCATGTGATGCAGTAGTAAAATTTTATTTCCTACCTCGTATTAATTTCATGTTGTTCACAATTGGTCTACATGATGGAAGACCCGGATGGGGAGATTTTCTGTGACATAATTAGGTGGCAGAAAGTCGTAGCAGCAATGACCGACGAGCAACGAGACAAATTACGCACTTGTGCTGTTGGCCGATGCATGCTCCAAATTCCATCCAGAAAGATACAACCACTATTGGTCAAATACATGATGCAGGTTTATGACGCGGAAAAGGGTAGGTTCATCATTGAACCTAGGGTGGGTGAAATATCGGCAACAAATGAGGATGTGGAATGCTTGCTAGGATTAGAAGATCAAGGCTTGTCATCAGCTGATATTTTGGAAGAGGAAGGAGAAGAATGGAAAACAAACATACCTACTAGATTTCTTAGTAAAAAAACTGGCAATTTAGTCATGAAAGATTTGATTGAGCAAATCATTACTTCTAAAGCCACAGATGACGACTTTCTGCGAAGGGCTGTCTTAATTCTTATAGAGACAGTTCTGGCTCCTACTTCGACGTATACAGTTTATAAGCCGTTCTATGCATTTGTGGAAACAATGTACAAGTTACACAACTTGAATTGGAACCAATTCACGCTTGCATATGTCATCGAACAGATCAGCACTTGCCGGAGAGGAATATATGTTAGGCAGTGGCCGAAAGGCAATGTCGCAATTTTAGAGGTACATGACCTTCAATGTTTTGGTTCTTTTTTTTTGTACATCCAACTCCGCTCTACAATTGCAACCTGACAAAGGTCTCAACCTACGGGTGCGGTTGTCCATAGTCAGAAACTTGCTGTTACGTTTTCCTTCCCGTGAACACACAAAACGCCTTCTGCGAACTATTTTGTTAGCACCCTTAGTCTCTTTGAACTTGAACTTTCTTACACTGAATCCCTCTTGTCGAGCATATCCATTATAAAAAGTATAAGCAGCTGCCTCAGACACAAATGTCTTCTCCATTACCTCCCAGTAAAACTTTCTCTTGTCTTCTGCATCACTCTCATCTTCATCCTCTGATCCATTCTTTTTCTTACCAACTGATTTCACCTGCATGCACAATTTGATAACATTGAAAACATAAATATTTTTGAACGCCATGTCCGCGAGTCATACAACGAATAAATTCAAAAAACTTACATGTCTTCTTCTAACAGGATCTTCTATAGTCTCCAAGTCTGAATCACCGTAATAGTCGTAAGAAGAATTATCGCCAACTAATACCTGAGCAAACAAGAAAGATTAAGGTCATGTCACGACGACATAAAATGCATTGTTCAGTTATTAAATATAAATTAAACATACATATGACCTACTAAAATTAAAATGCATACCTCGTCAACAAAACCAGAGTCCAATCTCTCATCATCATTTGGCTCATCCACAACATCACTCTGAATCTAATGCATTTTAAACCATGTAAACATCAATTCCATATTTTTATGCAATCAGACATTTATTACTACAAACTCACATTATCAGTGTCAACATCTTCTTCTTGCTCTACATTATCATCTTCTAGATCAATACCATCTGCATCCATCTATTAGCAAAAATAAGCACAATCAGTATTTAACTACTTACATGCAAGTACTAAATAAAACTAGTAGTTCCGTTTCACTCACACTTTCGTCGACATCATCGTCTCCAGAAGTGTGTTCATCTCCAGGAGGTGCATTCTCGTTGGCAGACGAAATATTGAATTCCTCTTCATCTGTATTTCCGCTGTCGTACTCCATTGAACTTGCACTCAAATCTGAAACGTCCATCGCCTGTCCAAAGTAACAACCAAATAAGTACATCTCAAAAGAGGAGCTCCAAACCCCAACCCTAACGTCAACCAAATCATGAACATGCAATTAGTTTTTAGAATCAATTACCTCCCAGAACCAACAAGGAGCCGCCAAGCCCTAACGCCGCCTGTACCAGCAGGAACAACCCGCGTGCGATCCTCTTCCGCGTCCGACCTTGCCCAGCCTCCTCGTCGCCGGATCCGCCTCCCGCCTCCACGATACCCAGCTCAACTCTCAGAACGAAACCGCCCTGCGCTACGCCTTGCCGTCCCAACGTCGTCGTCCCTGCCGTCTCCCTCCCGATCGACAGAACCTTCCAAACCCTAAGGAGGACCAGCAATGGCGCACACGCAAGGTTTCAAATAATTTCCCCGTAACCACCGCCTATCGCCGGCATCAAATCCACGTGATCGACGTAGTTTTCGGGTCGAACTCTGATTGTAATGCCGTGGGGCCTGCGGAAACCGTCATCACCAAGGATACGTACCATATCTACGTGGCAACCGATCATCTATGTGGAAAATGACGTGGAGTATAATTATACGCCACTAATACGGCCCCACCTTCTCGAACGGGTATCCCACCTGAACGTCGTTCGCCGGAGGGGGGGGGACACGGAGCACACCCCTTATAACAATGACATACATTTGAGAAAATACTGAACATTTTGGTGCAAGATTCATCTAAAGGCACCTCCTTCGTCTTGCAGCTGAATATTCCTATGACGGTCATATAAGTCAATACATGTGGTTAATTTTTGGTGAATCAAAATAAAGTGTAAAGTTAAGTTCTGCCCATTGGGATCCATGCTTGATGTAAAGGTGTTTTCGATCCTTACCGAGTTGTATAAACTCGGATATTATTGGCTAACCCCAGTCCAAATATTGTCCCAGATTCTCGGTTGAGATCCATGTTTGAAGTTGCATGTTTCGGACCGTAAAAACTCCATTTTACACTCGTTTGCTCTCAATTTGAGTAAAAGTCTTGGAACCTAAGTATTTATCACGGATAAGTTCATGTCACATTGCATCATCATTAGCTAGTTTGAACAATCATTTTGATAGTATGTTTCTGTTTTGTTCCAAAGCCATGGACGCCTAGCCCCTTGATCTTTGGCCCAAGATAACATAGTACTCCACTTGTCTTGTCAATATTTTATTTTTTGTTTGTCAATCTAGAGCTGAAGAGTTTGTCGTGTTAACACCTCTTTAGGGACACAAAAAGAAGAGCATGTTCGTTGAGAAACTACTAAGTACCGATAAAACCATGATATAATTGCTTGCCATTCCAGCTACTTTGTTCTTTTGCAAAATGCTTCCTGCCAATTCAAGTTATAGAGAGGATGTAACTGAGTTAGAATTCCGAGATAGGCGAATGGAAGTGAGCCTTTTCACAACCAAACATGATAGTGTATTTATCACCTATTTATTGCGCATTGTCGAAGCAAAAGATCCCACTCCTATACAAGTCTTTTTTAAACCTAAGGGTTGCTCTAAATGTAAGTTTTGTCCTTTTCAATGTTCATACTGCAGAGTGGATAATTCAGTAGACGACATTATCTCTCGGTTGTAATTACCAGCATGTTGGCAACTAATTAGACTACTTGTGTGACTAATAGAAAAAACTTTCGAAAGAAAAGGCTAAAAGAAAAGACCCATGGATTAGTTAACTAGCAAGGTATGGCGTGGCGGCACGCCGCGCCCGTAAGGTGATCAATGCTTGGAAGGACTGTGTCACATTATTGTCATGTAACAATGTGCTAGTTTGCATTGGGTGTCGACTCTAGCTTGTTTTAGGAAAAGCAACACGGAGTCATGTCAGCTTAGAAACCTATAGTTAGAAGTTGGGTTGGATATAACACAAATCTGGCAAGGCAAATCAAAAAGCGATAAATCCCATAGAACGGATAATTAACCAAATACCTATATCGCACATTCAGCTGCAAGTGATCAAGCGACATGAACTCACTCATAGTGTGATGCTACCACGCTTTCGGGCTTTCGGCAATGGATGATCAAACAACATAAACTCATTATATAGTTCAACATTTGTACATACAATGTTGAGTACATACTATATGTGAGCTTTACTGATGAATATATATACACTATATCTGAGCTTGAGCTAGCTGCAAAGATAAACCATAGACCAGCTATCTTTGTCACAAAAAGATCTAGTATTAGCCACAAATACACAGCAGAAGGATCACCTAGACCACACAATTTTATCTGTACAAAATTATACACAGCAAAATGATGACCTAGCCACATATATAGAGATTCTACTGTTGCAGGATCTGATTCCTCCCTGTCAACTTCACATTCAAGAGGATCCGGCTCCTCTGTCTCTGCCAAGGGTGACTCCATGGCAACAACACTGCCCATTCATGTCAGCCGCCTCCTCCTCTCTTTATCATCATGTCTATTGAATATATTCATTCTATGATCCAACTTAGTTTCTATATCATAAACATGCAACTGAACACACACTTAGGAGTAGGATTACCGTATGGAGGAGATGACCAATCTCCCGAGAAACCACACCACAAATTTAAAGAAAATATCAGGTATTCCAAATATTAACTCTTGGCATGTATCACCTTATATTGAAAATGGAAAAATCGCCAGTTCATATACAATATTCAGGGGTCATCAGTTGGCATGCATCACCTAATGTCCAAGCTCGATAGATATACTGTCTGCCACATATCGCCATTATCAGTCAAATACTATTTGGCCTTTTGTAACCCCACACAACAACAAAACAACTATAAAAAGATGTCCAGCTGAAACGAAGATGCCCGAGAAAGATCAGTAATCCTAAAACCAAGGTCACGAATGAACAAATGATAAACAAAGGGAATTGACAATCAGGAAACCGTCCTGCAAACATACCAAAACCATGACAATTCGATGAAGAACAGAGAAAATCACTACGCATAGAGAAATAAGAGATGGGGAGCAGACCATTTTTTAACAAAAGCACAATATTTTTGAATGAGCTCCCGCTTGCAACTGTACACAACAACTCTTGCAACATGCAAGAAAGGAGTGCTCACAAGTGCATAAATGAAGGGAAAAACAACAAAAGCAGAACGAAAGATATATTGTGTATTAATCCACAATTATCCATCATTGTATGTGATATACTTTGACGATCCAATTTTCTTTGAAGTTTACTGTATGAAATAAACTTTTTGTTTGAATTCCAGGGAGAACAAAATAAAGTCGGGTACTGGCGGAAGTGATGAAGAAAAAATAGCAACTGGAATTTTGATCTACCAAAGACATGTACTTATGAAAGAGATAGAGAAAAAAAGAAACAAGTTGTCATCATTTTAAATAATCTAAAAGACAATACAGTTCCCAAATAAACCTGCAGCTTAAATTAAGAACTGGTTAGAAAACGAATAACTCTCTTATCATGTGTAGATGTACATATTTTTGTATTTTTTAGCACTTCACCGTACGGGAAGTCCCTAAGGTGTAAATCTATCTTTCTCTATTATATGGACATCGCTTCATAATTTCAAGTGACAATTGATCACCTTGTAGCATTAAGGCCCTAACTAAAGTACCAAGGAATATCTAAACATGTAGTGCTTCATTGCAAATCACAATGAAAAAATAAGGTTCCCCCACATGCATTTTTTTCTTAATGAAATAAAAGCAGCACTCTATGAAGTAGAAATATTCTCCATGTTGGTAAAGTAAATAAATGTCACGTGCTGAAACAATCGGCCCTTGGTAAATATCATTCGAGGGCTTAGGAAAAATATATACCAGGCTCGTTCGATATTGCAAGGAAAGGAAATAAAACATACCTAATAATTAATCCTAAATTAATCATATGTAGTATTCACCTCCTCTTTTCTCGGCAGACAACGATTTCTAATTATTTTGTCATCAAAAATTTGTGGATACCTCAGAGAACCGAGTAGCACGGAGCAACAACAGTTTGCCTTGCTTCTTGTTGATGATATTTTTCCTGAGAGACTCTCGTCGATGATATTGATCCAATAGCTCAGAAGATACTAATGAGGTTATTCGAACTACAACACGGAGCAGCAACACTCGCCTTGTCTCGCATATAGTTGATGATATATTTTGTGAGACTTGTCGATTATATTGATCCAATAGACCAGAAGGTAATATTGAGGTTATTCCAAATACCATTTTTCCCATCTCAAAGCTTAGCTTAGTAAACTTCGACATCTGGAATACCAAAAGAAGTGATGCAGGGCAACATATATAACAATAGTAGATATTTCTAACGTGTAGGATTTTCGAGATGGAAGGAGGCAATGAGACGTACCAACAATTCTATCTCAACTGTAGAATTGCACAGATCGATGAAGGTGCTGCTCAACTGGTTGGAGAATCCTCTCTATGTCGCCCCGAGGAGGACCACGCACAATATGGTGCACCATGCATTGGAAGATAGTCACAACTTATGGACCGGATCAAACATTTGGCAAATCAAGAAAGCATGATCCAGTTATCTGAGATGTTTCAATGGAGTATATCACTTGTCATGTGGAAGCTAAAATTCTGAATATTATTTAGCAAATAGAGGAAACAGCTTTGGCACTGCCCAGTACCGAGCAATGCAGCGGCAGGGGTTGCTGCGTGAACCCCCACTCTGGGATCCTGTAGTCATTTTTTTTGATAAAGGGAATATATTAATATCGAAGGATACCAATTACACCCAGCCTCTGCAACAACGCACCACCCTAATGGCACTACGGATGCACACAGCCAAAAAAAGAAAAGAAAACTAAGAAACAAAAGTCTCGCTACAGTATCTCGGGCCTAACAACAGCAATACATCCACCGCCAAGACAACACCTGAAATACAGACTCTCCAAAAACGACGCCTTCAAGAAGGGAACAGTGCTCTAACACCGTCGTCGCCCGATCAAAGATCTTAGGGATCCTGTAGTCATGCAAGTCAAAATAACATTTATAGGTAACAGTTTACCATTTTTGTTCAGGTACGTTAGTACATACACTTGATGGAATATGAAGTTACTCATGTGTTAATTTTACTGTATACTTGACACTGCCTACTTTTGACAAAAAATCCAACAAGTGCTAAAAGAAATGGCAGTGCAGGAATGCTGGCAATAACAAAGGCAATTATTTATTGTGTGTGCCTCCTTAGATTTGCTTGTCAATCCTGCCTACGACCTCATAATGATTAGTCTGATGATGTCAAATGTCTTAACATTTATCTGGAGGAGTATAACTATTTATGGATGAGTACCACCAAGAAATTATACTCTCCTGTAGAGAAAGTGAAAGCAGTTTCAGATACCCTGCTTCAATAGCTGCAAAGCCGTTGCAATATAAAGTTAACTGCTTTCTTGCCAAAACCTCCTAAAGTTTGACTGTGCCTGACATTTGTACTATTGTTCTTATGGGCAACCCGATGCTGCTACCATTATCTAGTGAGAGTCTGAGAGATGTGGCTGTCTGGCTCACCGACTTTTTTTTTGAACGGGCTCAGGGACTAAATTATCTGCTCTGGTACACTTCAAGTGACCCAGCTATTATCACTGAAAATACAATACTATGATTTACATCGCTTGAACGCTCCTGTGCAGAACTGCAAACCCAACCATGAGTCACTTAAGCACAATCACTACGGTCGAGTATAATTACCTGAAGGCTGAAGCGACGGTGCTTATCTAGTCCTGCAATGTGCATCTCGGAACCGCGTCCGGATCGATGTTCCTTGCATGAGACAATTTGCAACCACCAAACTCGTCAAATAGAATAAATCTTAGTCTTTCAAAAGAAGCAATAGGAGTGCAGGCATGGCCTAGTACCCCTATTCCGCGCCCTCTCCTCCTCGTGCGCTGCACGAAGGGAGACACCGCAGTTGTAGACTTGCAGCAGTGGCGCCACCCTCTCCCCCTTCCAGTCGTACACGTTGAATGCCGTTGAGGTCCCTCACTTGAACTTGACGCACGGCCCGTACAGTCACACCAGCTGCTGCTTGCGGCCGTGCTCCGGGTGCGGGTGCCGCAGCCTCTGCATCGCACCAGTTCGCCACCAGCAGCCACCTATGCACCATAGCCAGTTGCCGATCGCAATCGGGCCCAGAGCGTCCGCGTGGTCCAGCCCGTGCACTCCACCTCCAGAATGATCTCCTCTTCATCTTCAGATGCCGTGCTGTCCACCTCGCAAATCTCTGGCATGCCGCCGTCTCAGTCGCGTTAGTCGTGCGACCGGTGACGGACGCGTTGAGCGGGCCGGAGAACCGCCGTTTGCGGCAGCGACTCTACGAACTTGGGGGAGGTGAGCGAGCTGTCGAAGTCGGTGCAGTATTTGTCGCAGAGCGACCACCGTCGAGCCGAGACGATGTCCACGATGACGATGCTGCGCGCGATGGCGGAGCGTTCCAGCAAGCCGAGGCTAGCTTTCTTCACGAAGAGGCCCGCGAATACCGAGGGTTTCTCGCCGAACACGTTGAAGAAGTTGCAAACGATGAAGTTCGGGCGGAGAAGGGAGAGGCCGAGGGTGTCGAGGTCCCTTGGCGTCGAGCGCGCACGTGCCCGCCTAGCCATCAAGCGTGGCCTCGCGCGCCTGGAGGCGGCGCATCGCGGGCGTGGGACGGGAGGGAGGGAAGATCGTCGCCGGAGAGGTCGCCCCGAGCACGGAGAGCACGGTGACGGCGTGCGGCGGGTCGTCCGGGCGGGCTGTGGCCGGCAGCGAGGCATGAGTAGCGATGGTGGATGCGGGCGAGGCCGGCGGTGAGGTCGACGACACCGACGTCGGTCATGTGCATGGAGGAGTTCAGGAGATTGGAATACGGTGGAGGTGGAGACCAACCTGGTAATACTCGGTGAGGAGATAAGGTAGAGAGAAGAAGGAAAGATGAGAAATTTCAGGAGAGACAATACGTGGCTGTCAAACTTTCTCCAACCGCTTAACAACTACATTACGTGGCTAGGCCAATTAATATCACAGGGGGGCATAGAAACGAAACTGCTACATCCACCCAGGCTAAAAAAAGGCCCACTACAGAATAAAGAAAAGAGACCATGCAAAATTTCTACAGACCACCAAACGTGTACACGGAAAAAGAACAACAGGATTCAAAACTCTGTGAAAAAAGAAGTTTGTTCAGCTTTAATATAGTAGTTATTAACATGAGAGACGGATCAAGTGATGAGACGCGAGCCACGAGTACCAAAACCGATCAGCACCACCCCGTGATTTCTGTAAGTGATGAGCATCATGGCACGATAATTGGAACATAATAATGGTGCGGTGGTGGAGGAGAGAGAGGGGCTCCGGCGCGTGGGCCTGAAATCAGGGCAGTCTTCTTGGACCAAAGCCTTCGATTTTTTTAGGGCAAATCTTCTGGCTCCCAAGCCCCACCACCACCTTGTCCAAACTCACTCCCATTGGGGCCTCATCCATCATGTGTGTCCAGCTCAATCCCCAATTAAAAAATCCTACTCAGTAAGCACGCAGATTAAACTAAAACTAAGCCAGTCTCGCAGGGCACGAGCGAGCAGAGAAAGGGAGGAGAAGAGTGCTGCCCAGCCCGGCCTCCACCACACTGTGGGCGCAGTGGCGAGAGGGAGATCCTGAAATCTCTCTCCCCGGAGACTCGCCGCATTGCTCGCACTCCGCGCCTTCGCTGCCCCGCGCGCCCGCCGGGTTCCGGTAGGTTCCGGGCCCTAAAGGCGCCGCCTTTTTTGAAATTTGCTGATCTGTTCATACCATTGTAGGACCGACCTGTCTATTGCTTCTCCGTAGGTGCAGATTCGTGCCGTTCGATCCGGTTTGGTGCCGCTGCGGCTTCCCCTTCCGGTAAGTAGTCAGTAGCGGGTGGGACTAGGGAGGAAATGGTGGTACTGTTCTAGGCTTCTTGATTTGTTCCGAGATTTGCGCATACAAAATGGAATGTGGCTTTTCTTTACAATGCTAGTGCTCCTGATTCGCCCCCAGCGCCAAGCTGCGATTTTGTTTCCGCAAATTGATCTGGTTGTTTCGTAAAATTTCCTCGCCTCAGCCACCTCACCTCCCCCCTTGTTCATCTCAGCTCAACCCTTGGCGGCGCGGCGCTGATCTGCCAAACGTGACCTGCCCCAGAGAATGCCGGTCGTCGACTTCCCTTGAGAGGAAATCCCAGACGGTGAGATATTTCCTTACTGTCTTCGCTTCACTTAGTTATGTGAACCTGTCTGTCAGCGTCATGGCCGTCACCTGAAACTTATCTCAACCTGCTTATACTTGGCACCTTTTTTAGTTATTCCAGGGAACACTTGGTGGCTAAACTTTGAATTAGCATGCTGTTCGAATTTAATTTGTTGTGGGCAAGTGGGTGATATAATTTGTTGCATTTGCGTGATTGCTTAGAAGGGACAATTCAAAGTGCATGTTTTGTACATTGTTTCATGCACATTTCGTTTATTTTATTTTCTGGCAAACAAGAAATGTTCTTGATGCTCCATTTAGAAAGACCGGGAGATAGAATTTCAGAGAAGAGAATGCACAAAGAAATTACTAAAGCATATAATAGAAAATAGAGACTTCCTATTCTTCGGTAGCATCTTAAGATAATACTATCTGCGAAGTTAGAAAATGGCAATCAATGCTTGCTCCAGCTAATAGATGCAAAAAAATAATCTGAATGAGGCTTCCAATTGTCTCATTATGTCTCCTAAAAACAATCATCATTGTGTTGAGCCAGTTTGTTATATAGTAAAAAGACCATTATTTATGTAAACACATGTTCTTCCTGAGTTCTCAATTTTCCAGATTCTTCTTTCTACTGATTGTATCTGCAGTGCTGAGTTTTGGATCCGTTGAACCCAATGTTCATTGTTAATTATTTATCACTTGTCCCAGTTATATGTTTAAAGGTTCCATCAGTTCAGTAAACATAAATAATCTGCTGGCTTTCTTGAAGTTTTTTATATTTTAGAAGGTACATTTATGACTTAAGAGGCAGTAAAAGTACTTAGTCAATTTTTAATTGTTGGCACTTGGCAGCTCACCCATTCTGATATGCGATATTGGATTGTTAGAACCTATTTGTTTGGAGCAAACCAGATGCTTTAGTTGATAACCTTCTATCTATCGTGTTATTTGTTATGATAGCAAAATATTGTCCCAAATTAGGCAGACTGCAGTCATATCATTTCTACATGTAAAATTTCGCAGTCCCTTTTTAGTGCTGGTTGGCTCTGTATACTTTTTCTATGCTATAGATTCTTGAATGAGAATTCATATTAATAAACTCTCTCACTTTTCAATGAAATGAAGCATAAAGGTCTTTTGCGTTTTCTCGAAAAAAGATATTTGACAGAAACAGGCTACCTATTTTCTATCCGTGTTCATATTTTATACGCCATATTAACATCACTATCAGGAAACATCCCTAGATTAGTATATGTAATGACCTGCCATGCCAAAGTTTCTATTTTTGTGAAAAGAGGCATTATCATTCACATATTAATATTGAAGATCTACTCCCTCTGGCCCTAAATACTTTCTCAGATTTACACTAAAATTCATTGAATCTGCGACAAGTATCGACAAGTATTTAGAGCCAGAGAGAGTACCTAGTTTTATCTGTACTTTAGTCCATGAGTTTCGTATTCTACTCATTGACATTGGATTGCACTTTACGTCCACTTCCCACTTCATGCATCTATTTCTCCATCATCTGTTCATATTATTTCTCAGGTATACATTTAGTGTTATTTAGTTATATCAGACATTCAGACTTCAATATTTTGGATTGATTACTGCAGGTACTTCCTTTTAATCTGTCACAGCATATCTGATTCTTCAATTATGACATCCACGGTTGAAGGGTGTGTTGGTCCCAGTGAGCTTCACCTAAAGAAAGAACTTACTGCCCTGCGAAAGGCACGGTTCTTGCGTGATCCTGAAACATGCTCATCCTGGAGAGGCCCAATGAGTTCTAGGTCATGCATGACAAATTCTAGCATTATGAATCACCATGAGATTTTTGGTAATTTAACACAAAAGAACACAGAGCCAGCCATCGTGCCTCCAAAAAGTGAAAAGAAAAGGAAAAATGTTTATCTATACAATTGGAGGCATCACTCTAACAAATCCAGTGAAAGTGGGATAAAGTTTGACGAGGACAATATGAGCCTGGAAAGCCCGTGCATTTCTAATGTTATGGACTCTAGGAGTGACACATGTCTGGATGTTCCTGTTAGCATATACAGTGTCCAAGGCTCAAACTCAGGCACTCCTGTTAAAAGAACTGTTAGGAGGGTGAGGAGGAGTTCATTCTCAAAGAAGGGAGCAATGAGAAATTCAACAGTTTCAAAGTTGCTAGACCTCCATGTTAACTCTGGTGAGCAATCTGAGGATACAGAGACTTATAACTCGGAGAATCACGAGCTGCTTCAGAAGGCAGGCTACTTTTCTCGCTCTACATCACCGCTGTTTCCTGCTTCTGGATGTCTCAGCTCATCGAATCCCTCTAAGCTGTTGAAAATGGCAAGAAGAGAAGGGTCTTCCTTTTCTTGCACTCCGGTCTCTACTAGTTCTTACTACAGGTACAGAGGCAGGAATCCCAGCACTGTCGGTTCATGGGATGCAACAACTGCTGCTTCACTTGATGAAGATGGGCTGAGAAGTCAAAGGTGTGCCATTCCATATTGGTCAAAGAGGAGTAAACATAAAGGATCTGAAAGAAGTTGTTCTCCTTCATTATCTGATACACTTAGAAGAAAAGGAAGCAGTCTGTTGTGTGGAAGTCGGACAATGCACAGAAGGAAGAGATCATCTGGCTCCAATAAATGTGGATATCTTAAAAAATCTTCCCAAGGTGAGCCACTCTTGGGGGACAGTTGCCATTTTTCGTATTCATCATTTGATTCAGCAAGCGAGGGAGTTTCAACCATATTTGGAGAACTAGATTTAGAAGCTTTAAGCCGATTAGATGGCAGAAGGTGGTCAAGCTGTAAAAGTCAGGATGGAATTGCTCTGCCTGTGAGTGGGGCTGATCATGCAGTTTCAGACCAGAGAAGCTTGAGCCAGAAGTACCGGCCAAGGTCATATCATGAAATAGTTGGTCAAAACTTTGTAGTACAGTCACTTAGTAATGCTATCATAAGGGAGAGAATAGCCCCAGCATATCTGTTTCATGGGCCTCGTGGGACAGGAAAGACTTCTGCCGCGAGAATATTGTCCGCAGCTTTAAGCTGCATTGCTAATGGAGAGAATAAGCCCTGTGGGACTTGTGTGGAGTGTACTGACTTCTTCGCCGGAAATGGAATTAATCTAATTGAAGTTGATGCTAGCAATAGAAAAGGTATAAACAGAATTAGGCACTTGATTGAAAATATACCAGCATCAGCAACTTCTTCGCAATACAAGGTGTTTGTTGTTGATGAATGCCATATGGTATCTTCTAAAGTCTGGTCAGCATTCATGAAATTTCTTGATGAACCATTACCTCGTGTTGTCTTTATATTCATAACAATAGACCCTGAAAACCTCCCTCGGGCTGTCATATCACGTTGTCAGAAATACATGTTTTCAAAGATCAAAGACATTGACATAGTATGCCGGTTGAGGAAAATCGCTGTCAAGGAAAATCTTGATATTGAATTGGCAGCTTTAGATTTAATAGCGCTAAATTCAGATGGATCGCTAAGAGATGCAGAGACAATGTTAGATCAGTTGAGTTTACTGGGGAAGAAGATAACACCTTCACTTGTAAATGATCTGGTAAGTCATTTTTAGGTCATGCACTAACTTTTTGAATTTTCATGTGCTTTGTTAGTAGTACTGTTTGCTTCTTTGAGGGTTTCTTTGTTGTGGCTTGCACATGTCTAAATGGAGACTTTAATCTACGAAGTTGCTATGTTTGGGTTTGATTAATAGATCATGTATGCGCTAATAGGATTATGACATTATTACTCTCTCTGTTCCAATGAATAAGGCGTGTAAATTTAGTCAAAAGTCAACGACATCTAAGTTCGACCAATGTTTTAGACAAAAATATGATCATTTATGATGGCAAATCAATATTAATAGATTCACCATAAAATGAATTTGTATTTATTTTATATTGTAAGTGTTGATATTTTCTTCGATATATTTGGTCAAACTTAGTAAGGTTTGACTTTTGACAAAATTTATATGCTTATTTATTGGAACAGTAGTACCATACAGCATGTATATGTCTGCCCAAGTATCTTGTTTAGATTCACACTCTTCCCTACAGTTTATGAGTGTTAGCTTTATGTTCTGTCTGGAATAAACATTAACAATTTACTCTTTCGGACTATTTAAAAGTGGATTCATTTTTGCCAAATAGTGTACTGATTTTTTTACTTCCCCATGCATGAGGCCTTTCTTGGAGTATGTTTTATCGAGCCGTATTCCAACTTTTGCTTATCCAAACAAAATTCTGTAGAGATTACCATATAATGATGATCAAGATTACCTTCAGAGGTTGGAGCAACCTCTCGGATATGCACTGTGGTGGAATGCCGAATCAGAGATTTTCTGTAGCAAAATGAAATCCGGAATGACAACCCCAGCAACAAAACCATCCAGTAGCTAGCTTATACTAAAATCAACTGAACTTGATCTGTTAAACGAATCCAACATGAAAACTACTTCTTTTGCTTGCACTTTTGCTAAATATCAGTACTTATCCTATCCAAATTAGTCACACTTAAATTGGAATTGCATTTTGTAGGTTGGGGTTGTTTCAGAGGAGAATTTGCTTGATCTTCTAGAGATAGCCATGTCATCAGACACTGCTGAAACAGTCAAAAGGTCCAGAGAACTGATGGATTCTGGTGTTGATCCGATGGCATTAATGTCTCAGTTAGCTGGACTCATAATGGACATCATTGCTGGGACCTATAGATTAGCTGACCCTACGAGCGGTGAAGGAAACGGTGGTCGAAATAGTGAGTATTTCAACTTATGGGTGCAATTCTTTCAATTCATAATCTTTTGATTTATTATCATTTATGCTTAACTTCATATCGTACTTTGCAAGAATCATTCAGTGTCAGCTGACTGAGTGAACTAGTTTGATCTCTCATTTTTATATACTGGGACTCATTGAACTGATGATTTTATGCCCACGTGTTATCAGTTTTGTTGGTCTTTTCGAATTGCTGAACACAAGTAAATGATTTTGTCAGCTAAAGTCTACTAATACTTGAGTCTTATCTTGCATTCTGGTTGCAATAGTAATGCTTCTGACCTCATGCGTGATATCTTAAAGTTTTAACATCTATACATGGGATAAACTAATTTGTATGTTAACCAAACCATCCCTAGGGAAGTACTCCCTCCGGTCCTTTTTAATTGACTCGGATTTAGTACAAAGTTGTACTAAATCCGAGTCAATTAAAAGAGACCGGAAGGAGTACTTAATTTCTTGCTAATGAGATGACTCTAGCTACTCGTGGGAACATACCACTATGGCATGATCTACTTGGATCTTATTCGATGGATATCATTTTTCCTTATTTATAGTCTGACATTTTTGTGTTTTGTCTGACATTGACTTGTAATGACTTCAAAATGTGCATATCCCACTGTCATATGTTCTTTACCGTTAAGCATATGACAAGACTTGGTCACTGGTCAGAAACAGTAGAATGGTAAGTGTATTACTCAGTGAGCTGTATTTCTTCTGAATAACTACGAGAAGAACAAAATGGATGGTGTTTTCTTATGATGTAATATACTCCTACAGAAAAAATTGGTCATATATTTTTTGCATAAAAGTTAATGGCTTTGGTTGTGCATGCAGTTACTAGTATCATTGCAACTACCAATAGAAGCATTTGATCACTTTTGTGCAAATTTCCCTGGTGCTAACAAACATATTACAAATTAATACAACCACTTCCCTGCAAGGCTATTTTCTTATTCATCTAAACGGATAAGTAGTAAACATTAGTGTGTGCCACCACCTCATCATTTATTTTGTTGCTCTATCTAATGTTTTAGCACTTTTGCCTTCTGTAGTAACTGATGCCGAGTTAGAAAGATTGCAACAAGCATTGAAGATTCTATCTGATGCTGAAAAGCAGTTAAGACTATCCAGTGAGCGTTCGACATGGTTCACTGCAGCTTTGCTCCAGCTTGGTTCAGGCCGTGATTCAGAAACTCATTCTAGAAGCAGCAGTAAGCAAAGCGGTAAAGCAGCTAGTGAGACCATGTTGGACGCAGTAAGAGAATCCTCTGCAAGCAGGAGTGCCTCTCATCCATTGTTCACTATTCGTGGTTCAAGGAATGCAATGGACCACAGAACAGCGAGTGGGCACTCAAGTCCTCATGGTCTTGCTTCGTTATCTTCCCGGATGAGGCCCAGTGACAACCTAATTTATGGGCAATGTAGATCTGTTGATAGAGTTTTACTGGATTCTGCTCAAACAAGAAATTCTACTGAGCAGGGGCCTATAATTAATGGAAGCTCAGACAGCCTTGTTCAAATTTGGAGAGCATGTATAGAAAACTGTCACTCTAAGACATTGCGGCAGCTACTCTGTGATCATGGGAAACTAGCATCCATCAAAGAATATGAAGGTAGGTATATACAATGTATTAGCAGACATACACGTGCAGTGCCCATGTTCTCCAGTATAAAGATAATGTCAAAGTTTTGGAAATTTCTCAGTTTTTTTAAATCCGTTATTGTTGCACAATTTGAAGCAATTTAGACAAAAAATATGACAGCTATAATTTTTTTGTAACAATACATCACATGGAGAGGCAAATAATGTAACTAATCGTAGTTTCACAACTAAGAAATGTGAAATAGGTTGTGCAATCAATCATAATTTGAAAAGAGGGGTTGTAAAGAGTAACTAGTAAGGTGTTACTGAAAGATTAATTGCAATTAGGATACAATTTTCCTATATCCAATTTAACTTTTTTAGCCATTAGATTAGGTTGGATGGCTAAGATGATTTTCGTCAGAGCCTAACTCGTACCTCTTATATTGGTATCGATATATGTAATGTTTTCTTTCTTGTGCTTACATCATTATGGAATTTTGGACCTTCATCAAATGATGCCACCTTTTGGGTTAATCCAAATTAGACCTACTATAGTCACCCTGTGACCTAACAGGTTCAGCATATTTCATACTAAATTTGAACTAAACATGTAATTTGAGCACTTCAAAGGATTTAAACAATTTGGTTTAAAACTGAAATACCATGAATGTTGACAAGACGAAAAGAAAGGTTTCCTTTTCTTTATTTTATGTGTAACTAGCACATGACTAATACAAAAAATATATGCTGTTCTTATGCATAAAGATGAATTGATGAACTTCCATTACAGGCTATTTAGTTGCTTTCATATCATTTGAGGACAGCAAAATAAAGTCTCGAGCTCAAAGATTTGTGAGCAGCATCAGAAACTCAATGGAGACAGTACTGAGATGCAACGTGGAAGTCAAAGTCGGTTTAATGTCAGAATTTCTTGCTGGACAACTCAAGCTTGAGAACGACCTGGAAGAAAGAGTTGAGTCTGATGTCTTCAGTTGCTCAACAAGCAGTGACCGACTAAAGGGAATTCTGAACCCGCCTAGAAGTTTAGGTTATTCGGAAGAAATCGATAAAAAGCTGGAGAAATACAGCAATGCTTCAGCTGCTGGTGGAGGAGTGCAACCAGATATCACTCAAGGAAATACAGGAATGCATAGAACTAGAGGGCAAGAAGTCCCCACCGAACGGTCAAAAACAGCAACTGTTGAGGAGCAAAGGTTAGAGAGTGCATGGCTCCAAGCTGTTGAAAAACACACACCCGGTGCGAGACCTGAGAAAAATCAAGTTGTGCCACAAACTGGTGATGGTCAGTACCAGAGGAAATCCTCAATGGCGACTGTTGTGCCCTCAAGGAATATTGACAAGGATTTGAGTAATGGATTGAGAGCTTTAAAGATCAGTGACAGTCATGGTCCCCAGAAGGACCGAAATGTAGGAAGGGAGAACGGATTCGTTATTTCACCAAGCCTCTTGCACAGCAATAATGATTTGGCAAATTGTGACAACGAGAGTGTGTAAGTAATAAACTAACTTTTTGATATGGTTTTTACATGAATTAGGCATTTATATTGTCCTAAGAACGGAAAGACTTTACCAGTAACAAGAAATAAATGCTTGCTTGCAAATGAAGTTCTTGTTTTTTCATCACATCAGCTGATGCAACTTTAGAAATCAACACTGCAGTCAGTTTAGACTAAGGATTGTTAGTTTGTTATCCTGACTTTAATTTGGTGGTTCTCCTGCATTGTCCAAACTTGGCTACATCTAGTAGATACTCAGTTTCTAATTATAATAATGCATATTCTTAGCTTTTTAAGAGATTTAAATATATGTATATTTTTGTAGTGTCTCCGAGTCTGGAGCACCTGGTTGTCATGGCCTCTTCCCCTGCTGGAAAACTGAAAAATCAAAAAGAGGAAAGGTAAGATCATAATCGATATGTAGCCATTTCTTTTGGTGTGTCCCACACCTCACAAATGTCATGTGATATCTCTTTGCATTTCAGGCAAAACGACAGACTCGTTTGAAGCCATCTTAATCTTGGAATTTCCGAAATGACTACCGTTGTCTGCGCTATGGAAGACAGTTGCGAAACTCAAGAGATTGCAAGACAACCAATCGGTAATATTAGGTTGTGTTTGCAACCTCTAATCTTTGCCTGATGCACTCTGCTGATGCAAGACCGTGGCCATTTTGACACAGTAACTTGGCAGAGCTAAGTTTTGGTTGCTGAGCAGGACCGTCAATAGGAATGCAAATATCATAAAATCGATCTTGTCAATCTGTGGTTCTTTTATTGTTATACAAAAATTTCAATATGTAATCCCTCGCCAAACTGCAGAGCTGAGGTGGGTTGCTGGGAAACATTAGATAGTTTATTGAGCAAGCTTATTCTAGGTTTCTAGTGTTTTGTTTCTTGCAGATAGTTGTTTGTATTTTAATGTACTCGACAGCATTTCAGTACGCATCCCTTTGGTTATTGTGGCAACCACTTCTGTTGAAAAAAAACAAAGAAAGAGAATTCCAATCAAGAGCTTATATATGAAATTTATGATGCTGTACAAGAACATGTGAGGATCTCATGCCATCACACACAATCCGAGCTCTGACCTACAGCAGTAAATATACATGTGCTAAGTAGGAAGTTACAACTATCTAATCTAGTTTGAAGCTACTGCTGACTAGTGGTCGTCGACTCGTCGCTGGCTATGGGTAAAGGTCTATCCAGGACGCGTCCTTGGCAGCAGCTTCCTTCCATCTCTTGTCGATTATTTGCATCCCCCGGAAACGTGAAGGCTGCGCCAGCGAGGGAGAGTAGCACGAGGAGGAAGACGAGCAACACCGGCAGCGAGAAGCGTTTCCGTGACGACATGTCTGCCCGGCCAAGCGATCGATCTCGGGTTCGAGTTTTGCGGTGCTGCTGTAGCTGGTTGGCTGATTGCGACGAAGTGCGATGCTGCTGTAGCTGGTTGCGACGAAGTTTATATAACGATGGATTCGCATGTAGAGCAATCCGAGTCGGCGTTGGATGACAATTACGTACACAGACCGGACGTTCACGTGAGCACTGCAACATCAAGGTGGAATCGGAGTTGGAAGCAGCTGAGTTTAAGTAATGCTATACTTGTGGACATGTGTTAATTATACTCATTTTTTTTAACAAAAGGAAATATGATAATATCACGAAGATACCAATTACCTTCAATATTTGCAACAATGCAACACCCTAAAGATATTATGGATGCACACACCCTTAAAACAAAAAGAAGAAGAAGAAGAAAACTCAGCTACAGTGATCTATCCCTTGTCGCTGTAGTACATCTACCACCAAGACAACACCCGGAATCCAAATTCTTCAAAGACAACGCCTCCAAAAAAGATACAGTGCGCAAGCTCCATCGTTGCCCGGTCATAGATCTTAGGTTTTCACCCTAAAGAAAGTCCAATCAACCAATAACCAAGTATTTTGTTTCAAATAAGTTAGGTAGGCTAGATATGAAAGCCAAACTGAAAATAGTGGAAATGGCAAAGTAGACCAGAAAGTAGTGAATAATGAAGTCAAGCAGAAACCAGTGGGCACATGGATTGCTGATTTCCATGCATCCCTATCATGAGCCAAGCCTCTAAGTACATTCCAGTCGTCCTCTACCCCTCTTTGCATTATCGATACCCCTTAGAATTCCTGGCGGCCTCCATTGGACATGCCCATACCACCTTAATCTATAAATGTTTGACAAGCTTCTCTTCAATTGGTACCACCCAACCCTATCACGTATCACTTCATTCTTAATCCGGTCTTTTGTTGTGTGGCCACACATCCACTGACATGGGTATGTCTAATTGGACCTATGGTTTGTGTCACCCTGAAAGAAGCCCGTGATGATGGGAGCCGAAGTCCACAAGATGAAGCTTGCTGAATAAGGAAAGACCCTCTACGGAGCTGACATATTTCTAGTTAGGCAAGTTGCATATGTAATATATAAAGGCTAGGAGGAGCCAGCGGGAGATCATCAATTATTTGTTTTAAACCCTAGCTTGTTCGAGCTTACGACGCTTTAGCCTCATAATTAATATGTCGCATAAGCCTTGTTTGTCAGACCAATCGACGAAACCACCAACGAAACCCTAAATCCATATCCATGGACATTGGGATAAGCCTTGTTTGTCTGACTTATCCCCGAAACCCTAAGTCCATATCTATGGACATTGCCAAGGTTGCAACTCGATATCCACCTTAGCATACACCTCTTAGTGTGCCAACATTTTGCTCCATAAAATATGGCAGGTCTGATTGCCATCCTATAAGACTTACCTTTTAGTTTTTGTGGGACATTCTTGTCTCACAGGATTCCAGATGCTTGCCACCACTTCATCCACCCTGCCACAATCCTGTGGCTAACATCTTCATCGATATCGACATTGCTTTGCAGCATTGATCCCAAGTATCTGAAGGTGTCCCTCTTAGGCAGTACTTGCCCTCCTAGATTAACCCCTTCTTCCACGCATCTAATGTTGCTGAAGTCGCACCGCATATACTCTCTCTTCGTCCTAATAAGTCTAAGCTCCTTGGATTCCAAGGTCTATCTCCACAACTCAAGTTTCCTATTGACACCCACCCTACTCTCATCTACTAGTACCACATCATCGACAAAAAACATACACCAAGGAATAACTCCTTGTATGTCCTTAGTGATCTCATCAATCACCAAGTCAAAAATGTATGTGCTCAAAGCTGAACCTTGATCTTGATGTAGTCCTATATTTATTGGAAAGGTATCAGTCTCACCATCTCCTTCAGGAACACTTGTCACAACATGTGTACATATCCTTGATGAAGGAAATGTACTTTCTCGGGACTTGTGTTTCTCTAGTGCCCACCACATGACCATCCTTGGCATATTGTCATATGCCTTTTCCAAGTCAATGAAAACCAGATGTAGGTTCTTCTTTTGCACCCTATATCTCTCCATAAGCTAGCAAATCAACTAAATTGCCTCCATAGTTGATCTCCCAGGCATAAAGCCAATTGATTTTTAGTGACACTCGTCACTCTTCTCAAGCGATGGTCAATCAACTCTCCCAAAGCTTCATAGTATGCATCATAAGCTTAATTCAACAAGGTCATTTCCAGACACAACTAATTATGGCCAGACCTTGGATTTTTACCCTGAAAGATAAAACTTTGTACTCCTCCTGTGCTACCGCCTCCACTTGCCGATGCCGCTGCTACGAGTCACGAATCACCAAGCAAGTTCATCATTGCACCGAAGGTTCGATCCACCATTACTAGACCTCAGAACCACATCCGTCATGACATTCTTCATCACTGGCTTCACAATGGGACTCGAAACATGTCCCATGATGGCAACAGACGGCGAAGTTTCGTGTCTCACGTTCCTGAAATCGTACCACCGCCACCACCCGCACCACACGGAGACGAGGGGCTTAGCCGCGCCAAGTGCCTCGAACCAGGCGCCGTGCCACCCTTGCGGCCAGAACTGTCGCCAAGGTCGCAGAAGAAGTCCAGGGTCACCACCCCGACGTCCATCTCTGCCAGACGAGCCGCATCATCCAGGGCCTCCGCGAATCTTCGGCAGGAGATCCGCCACGCGAGAAGGAAGAAACCCCCGCCACTTCCAGTCGTGCTCGGGAGTGAGCCCACCACCACCATTTGTCGTGCAGCCTTTGACCTACGGCATCATCCAGCGGCGACGTAGGGGGAGGGGGTGGGGGGACGGGGGACGGGGGTGGAGGGGAGGGCCTGGAGAGGCGGTGGCTAGGGTTTCTGCTCGAGCCGGCCCTCCTAGGAGCAATGCGGGGGTTTGGCACCAGGAAGTGAGCCTAACTTAATTGGTTGGGACGTGGATGTACAACCAACGCCTGGTTTCAAATCATCACGGACCCAAATTTAGTATCTTACTTGTTGGTGCAAGATGGTGGCCTTTTTGACACAGTAGCTTGGCAGAGCTAAGTTGGTTACTGAGCAGAACCGTGAATAGGAATGCAAAATATCAGAAAATCGATCATGTCAATCTATGCTTCTTTTATTGGTAAATATACGGAAATTTCAATGTGTCCTGGCCAACCTGCAGAGTTGAGGTGCGTTGCTAGGAAACATTAGATGGTTTATCCTAGGATTCTAGGTCATTATTTCTTGCAGATAGTTGTTTTTATTCAATGTACTCGGCAGCATTTCAGTACACATCCCTTTGGTTATTGTGGCAACCACTTCTGTCGAAAGAACAAAGAAAGATAAATTCCAAGAGCTTATATGTGATACTTGTGATGCGTACAAGAACATGTGAAGATCTCATGCCATCACATACAATCCGAGATCTGAGCTACACCAGTAAAAAATCATGTGCTACACCTATCGTATCTAGTTTGAAGCTACTGTTGACTAGTGGTCTTCACGGTTAAGGGCCTGTCGATCTCCTGTCGAATATCTGCATCTCTGCGAACCATCTCCTCGTCACGGCCATCTGGAAGCGTGAAGCCTGCGCCGGCAAGGAAGAGCAGCACGAGGAAGAAGGCGAGCAGCACCGGCAGCGAGAAATGCTTCCGCGACGACATGTCGATCTGCCCAGCCAAGCGATCGATCACGGGTTCGAGTTTGTGATGCTGTTGTAGGTCACGACGTGCTTTATATAACCACTGCCATCCGATCCGAGTCGGCGTTTGGAAGTATGACCCACTACGTATACAGCCCGGACGTTCACTCCAAGATCAAGGTGGAAGTGGAATCAGAGTTTATCTTTGAGTTTGCAATAGAGTCGGAGTTGCTTAATCAAGGCGGCGCACGAGCTTTCCAAGTAATGCTATACTACTACAGTACTACTTCTGGACATACCTTAATTATACACATTTAATTTGGTGTTCTTTTATCACCAAATACAATCATACTACCTCCATGCACAATTAGAATGCATTCTAGGTTTAGTCAAAGTCAATGTTGATAATGTTTAACTAAATATTCAGGAAAAAGTGTTAACATCTACAATGTATAATTTATATTATTAGAAACACGATAAACTATTTTTATATTATATGCATTTGATGATATTATGATTGTTGATGTTTTTTCGTGTATGTTTTTGTCACACTTTACAAAGTTTAACTTTGACTAAACCTAGAACGCAAATTAAATAAAAACCGAGGGAGTAGCTGATTGCGTTCACTCAACTAGAAGAACAATAATGCTATGTTTACAGACAACTTCTTACGGAAATTTGCTTACTGACGGACGAGGGTGATTCTGCTTCATCCTGTGTCCTGAATTTGCGGAACAACTGTTTCAGCTAGGGCCAATTGAGCGATGCCACAACCTGTCCGTTAAACTATCCCATAATATTTTTCCATAGGTGTAGCATTGTTGCTAGAACAGCAGGGGTCATACAAAGCCTATATTCTGAAACACAATGGCAGCGCCTGTGATTCGTCCGCAACTGTTCCTTCACAAAAAAAAAAAGAAAAAAAAAACATATGCGTGACCACTACATTGGGTTGCCGAGTGCCCGACAGATGATACTCGGCAAACACCGGATTGCCGGCGGTATAAGCCGAGCCATCGTTGAGGGGTGCAACACTCGGCAATGGTTTGCCGAATATTTTTGGGCTTTAACAGATTATTATTGATACTCGACAATAAACTGTTTTCCCGTAGTGAACTGTTTTCTTAAACTAGCAGGAAGAACTATACACCCTTTGCGGTTTATGGTAAAAAATGTCAGCGATATAGTCATTTTTTTTCTGAAATGGTACGAAATATTTCTGACATCTATGATAGGTTTCACTTCAAGCAATCGTGAATATCTTATTACATTCCACCATCTCAACATTGCCTAAATCCTCAACCTCTAAAATACATGCATACCTAACCATAAGCCTATGTCAAAAATAAAAAAACCTAAGCCCCTTGACCTCTAGAACCTCCTCCTACCTCCACCCCAATTCACCACCCACATCTTTCTTAGAGCATCTCCACCTGCGCGCCCTAAATAGGCGCCGGCAGGTGCGCCGATAGCGCACCCCAATTCAAAACTATAGGCACAACTACTAGCGCGCCCCAAGGAGCATCTAAATCACCTGCCAAGTTCGCATCTGAAAAAAGACTAATACGAGTAGAGGAGGACTTCTGAAAAGTAAGTCCGATTGTGCGTGTACCATGAATGTACATGAGAATTTGTTTGACAGGTGTTCAATGTGTTGTTTTGCGTGCATGAAGATACTGACAGACCTTGTTAACTGAAAAGGAAAGATGAAGTCTTGTCATAGTCAAATGCTGAAGAGCACCTACAATACTCATGTAATGAGTGATGTCCTGAAAGCCAAGAGGGGAGACATCTGCCAACTCCAAGGAGTCTGTAGTGGAGAGTGGCATCGGATAGGAGGTGCAAGAGCTCATACCAACTCGGTCTAATAAATCTGTTGCATATTTTTTCTGATTTAAAAGCAAGTCATTGGACTGTTTATGAACTTCAATTCCTAAAAAAAATAGTGAAGATCTCCAAGATCCTTAAGAGCAAACTCGGAGATTAAGTGTTGAAGGAGAGCTGTAATGGCCTGATCTGAAGAGCTTGTCACTATGATGTCATCGACATAAATGAGAATATACATGGTGATACCTGACTTATCAAAGAGAAAAAGTGAGGTGTCGGCCTTGGGGGTAATGAACCTAAGAGTGTGGAGCTTGGTGTTGAGACGAGAGTACCATGCTCGAGGAGTCTGTTTCAGACCATAGAAAGTTTATCAAGCTTAAATACCTAGTTAGGAGTACCGGAAGACTAAAATTCAGTTGGTTGCTTCATGTAAACCTCCTCTTCCAGAGCACCATGAAGGAACACGTTCTTATTATATAGTTGTCGTAAACTCCAGCCTCGAGAGACAAACATAGAAAGAACAAGCCTAATAGTAGAAATTTTGACAACATGACTGAAGGTATCTTCATAATCTATATCATACCGTTGTTTGAAATCTTTAGCAACAAGCCATGCTTTATACCTGTCAATAGTACCATCAGCATATTTTTTGATACGATATACCAATTTGCAATCAATGGCATACCTCTTTGAACTTGGAGGAACAAGATGCCAGGTGTTATTAGCAAGGAGTGCATCATACTCATCTTGCATAGCATGCTTCCATTTTGCATTTAAATGAGCCTCTGAAATATTCTTTGGTTCTCCTGTACATGTAAGTAGAGCATATCTAACATCTATCGGTGTATTTTTTGGATTTCGAATACCTTTCTGTAGACGTGTTTGAACACCAAAAACATGAAGTGGTGCAGCCTAGGGATGCACAGAAGCTCCTGGTGCTGCTACATGCAGCGGTGGTAGCTCTGCAGAGAATCAGTTGGGGGGCTGTTGTCGGCTGTCGGGGAGCAACTGCCGATGCCGGGTGTGGACGATGTCTCCTAGAACCGCGCAGGTGACGCAGGTGCGGAGGTGGGCGACAACGACCGGGGGGACCAGGCACTAGCGTCATGTGATGGAGACCGCCAAAGACGCGTGGGGGTCGCTGGGGTCAATTGCGACGTGGCTGCTCCGGGCTGGCGCGGCGCGGGCGACAGCGACCCAGAAGCAGAGGACAAGGCGCGACTGTGCGACATGCCATGAGACTGTTGGCGCGGGGAAGAACGCGCGGGAGATTCGCTATTAGGAGCGTCAGGATCAGGATCCGAGGCAGATTTCGTTAGGGGATCTGCCTCGGAATCGGGTTGGTCGGCGGCTGTACCATTTTCTGCCTTTATGCTATTATTTGAGGTGTTGTTTTCACCAATGCCTTCACTATTTTGCCGAGAATTTTGTAACGAGTCCATGACATGCTCTTCGGCAGTAACCTGTTGAGGGTGAGCAAAAGGAAAAATTGGCAAATAATGATCATTAGTGTGCACACCCCTATCATATGATCCGAGGAGAGACTATCTGAAGGAAGAAGAAGAATTTATTCACGAAGACGACGACCAACGTTAGGATTGAGGGAAGCAAAGGAAAAAATGTTTTCATCAAATACCACATCACGAGAGATATTGACATGACCAGTATCAACATCTAGACATTTGACTCCTTTATGACGAGGGCTATATCCAAAAAACACACCCTATTTAGAGCGAAAGAGAGTTTATGTTTGTTGTAAGGATGAAGGTTGTGCCAACAAGCACGACCAAAAACACGTAGAGACACATAATTGGGTTTAACTTGAAGGAGTTTTTCAGTGGGAGTCTCAAGGTTGAGAACCTTGGTAGGAAGCAAACTGATAAGAAAATTGGCTGTAATAAAAGCATCATCCCAAAACTTGAGTGGCATGGAAGCATTGGCAAGTAAAGCAAGGCCAACTTGAACAATATGACGATGTTTGCGTTCAGCTGAACCATTTTGCTGATGAGCATGAGGGCATGAAACATGATGAACAATGCCAACTCTTTGAAAAAAGGTATTTAATTTTTCATATTCACCATCCCAGTTAGTTTGCATAGTAGGAATCTTTCTACCAAATTGACGAACACCTGGTGCGTTTCTTAAGCAAATATATCCAAGTAAATTTGCTAAAACATCAATAAATCTTACATAATATGCATGTCTGCCTACAGAGAGAGGACCTCATACATAAAAAAAACTTGTTCCAAAGGAACAGTGGAAACACTACTAGAAACAAGATAGGGTAACTGATGACTCTTGGCATGTTGGCATGGATCACATATGTAAGGATTTATTTCTAGGGAATATGAAATATTATTTTTCATAAGAATCCGCTGCACTATAAAACATGATGGATGCCCTAGACGACGATGCCATGTAGAGGATGAAGGCTTGATGGTGGCAAGAGCGTGCTTGGAGGATTCCAAAACAGGAACAAGAGGATACAAGCCACCATGACAAGGACCTTTAAACACGATTTGCTTCGTTACCTGATCCTTAATCAAGAAAAGAATGGGTGAATTTCCATAAAAGTATAATTGTTTAGGGTAAGTTGGTGAGTAGAAAGTAAACTTTTAGAAATATCTGGAACATATAAAATATTACGAAGTTGTATGGATTTATCTCGGGTGTGCAAAACAGAATGACCAATATGAGCAATATGCATACCTTGTCCGCCAACATTGTGGACTTGATCACCATCCTTGATAATTTTAATGAACATTGAGCTTGTTGAGTTGTCCAGTGATATGATGTGTGGCGCCTGTGTCAATGTACCAATTTGTGTCTACACCATAGGCACCTTTGATCTCCTCTAGTGGATCTTCATCATCACCATAGCGCCACCAGCAGAATGTCCCTCCTTGCAAATATGACAATAGACGCCTTCCGGCCACGGTGACGCAACACTTCCCTTTTTACCTCCTTTCTGGCGTTGCTGCTATTGAGGCGGCTGCTGCTGGAAGGAACGTGGAGAACGGTCGGCGGTGGCTGAGCATATGTTGGAGGATGGTATGGCATCGCCGGCTGCTGGTACCGAGGATAAGCATGAGGGTATTGTTGCTGCATGTAGAGCGGGGTAAAAGGTGGTGATGCATGAAGAGCATATGGCGGCGGTTGTGGAGGAGCATACGCCGGAGGAGGCTCTGCATAGGGCGTCTGGTGCTGTTGGAATCCATAGGCCGAAGGAAGAGGTGGTGGGCGAGCAAATCCTAACCCAGGATACGGTTTTTGATGCTGCACAACCACATTGACCAATGAAGTGAAGAAGCCAGTAGCCTATCCCAAGTTCTGGAGCATGTGATCACGGGTCTCGCACGATAGAAGCTGGGAGCACATGTCATTGAGCGGTGTGGAGGGGACAACATTGATAGCAACAACCATATTACTGAACGAACTGTCGTGGCCATTCATAATATAGTCCTTGAGTTCATCATCATCCACCGGTTTCCAGCAACAACAAGTTCAAAAGAAAATTCTTTCATCTTTGTGATTTACTGTTGCACCGTCATATCGAGTTTCTTTGTGTTGGTGAGAGCACCACGAATAGTGGACACCCTTGACTTGGACTGAGAAGAGTACATCTCATTGGGAGCACGCCAGCAGCAGCAGTGGTGAGCCCAAAGACATGAGCGAGAACATCCACGGCAAGGGAGTTGACGAGAAAACTGATAACCTGTTGATCCCGCGTGACCCATGTATCATATGCCGGATTGGGAACAGAGATCTTTTACTTGTTTTCATCTTCAACATCAAGGAATTCATGCGGACAAAGGTCGGATCCCTCAAAGAGACCGTAACCCATGCATCTCGAAGTGTGGGCAGCGCCTGTGCCTACTAGTACATAAAGTTGTCACACGTTAGTTTGTGGCAGGCGGCACGCCGATGGTGGCCGGGGCCGAGGTCGTCGAGGAAGAAGCCATTGGTCCTGTAGATCAAAGTCGTGGACACCGAAAAAGGCGATGGTTCCTGGTCCTGTCAATCAGAAGATCGTTGTAGCGTCGAAAGAAAAAAACAGGTCCTGAAGATGCGATGTGGGATTGTGGGGTGGGTGTTTTGTGGAGGGTTTTAGGATCAACTAATCTAGGGAATTCTTCTAGGGGTGGGGAAGAAGGTCCTGGTTGTTTTTGTTTGTCGAGGTCGTGGGAGGAGCCTGGCGGAGAGCCAATGGCGGCGGCTAGAGAGGTGGAAGAGGAAGGCCTGATACCATATAAATTTCGGTAGATGTTTGGGTGGAACGGTGTAACCCTTTCGAGTCACCGGCTACGTGTTAATATAGGCCAGGAAGAGCCCTTGGCGTGGCAATACATGAGAGATACGTATACAATTGGTGTACTACACCATATCGTATATGTACCGGTATTAGATTTCTAATACTCCTAATTTGGAAAATGGTTGCACACACCGACGACCCCAATAAGAAACCCTCAAACCACAAAACAAATTTGTTTTGTGATAGAAATATTACATAGGCTTCATTTTAAGATAGAAATATTACATACGCTTCCTAGCATTCTGAGTAAGAACAGTTTTGCTACGCTTACTCCCTTTCCTTTCAAAGACAATCCATTGATCACCCATGAGAATCATCCTCCACAGAATTATCATTGTCATCCTCCATACCCTCTCTCCTATAGCCTGAATCAAACACCTCATCTTCAGGAGTACAATTTCTAGGTTCATCATCCAGTAATTCTTCCTCTAAATTGGCTTCATAAACTTTAGCTTTCAGATTACCAGACTTCCAAGATACAGCCTCTCTACCACCCTCTCCTCTCTGACTGTATTCAGTAGTTTCTTGCTCCAAAGAAACTATTCAATCCATAACCAATTCAGGCCCGCCTGATGCTCTTTAGTGATGCACGAATGTGGCCTTTTCCACAGAATAACTTGGTCTCGAAGTAGCTTATTGAGAAGAATAACCAAAAGCAGCAAATTGACCTGATCAATTTGGATTTGTAGCCCCTTGGATGCAGCGCTAAGGTGCCTAGATAGTGCAACTCTGAAACATTATTCAGCGGTACACTTGAGTCTTGACAGCATTTCACTAAGACAACCAGACTACTGTTGTCTCACAAAGGGACAGCATTTCAGCACTCTTTATCTTTGAGTCTGTGAAATGACTTTTGCTGTCTTGGTTGTGGAAAACAGTTGCTAAATTCGAGAAAACCAGTTGTCATGTTGTCTTGCAAACTCTTTCCGGTGCTCTCTGGTGATGCAACATTGCGGCCTTTTTGACACAGAACCGTCAATGGGGATGCAAATTTCAGAAAATCGATCTTGCCAATTAATATTGTTATACAAACATTTAATTTGATCTGTAATCCACCGCCAAACTGCAGAGCTGAGACGCGTTACTTGCAAACATTACAGAGTTGATTGAGCAAGTCTATTCTAGGTTTCTAGTGCATAGTTTCTTGCAGATAGTCGCTTCTATTTTAAAATTTTAATGTACTTGACAGCATTTCAGTACACATTCCCATTTTGTTGACAAAAGCGAAGAGAATGCAAAGAGATTATACATGAAATAAATTTGTGATGCTGCACAAGACCATGTGAAGATCTCATGCTATCATATACATTAAGCACTACACCTATCTGGATCAGTAAAAATATACAGTTGCTAAATTCAAAAGAAAGAAAAAAACCAGTTCTCATCTTTGGTCGCAAACTCTTGCCTGCTACTATCTGGCGGTGATTCAACATTGCGGCCTTTTCGATAAAGTAACTTGGTAGAACTCAAAGTTGGTTACTGAGCAGAACCGCCGATGGGAATGCAAATTTCAGAAAATTGATCTTGTCAATTTTTGCTTCTTATATTGTTAATTTGCTATACAAACATTTTGATCTGTAATCCCTCGCCAAACTGCAGAGCTGAGGCGCGTTGCTTGGAGACATTAGAGAATTGATTGAGCAAGCATAATCTAGGTCTCTAGTCCATTGTTTCCTGCAGATAGTTCCTTGTGTTTTAATGTACTTGAGATCATTTCAGTACACATCCTTTGCATTATTATGTGAACCATTTTTGTTGAAAAAGGCGAAGAGAATGTAAAGACCTCATATAGCACAAATTTGTGATGTTGAACATGAACATGTGAAGATCTCATGCCATCATATACAGGCCCTACGACTATCCAGATCAGTAAAAATATATATACTTACTACTAAGTCATTACACCTATCATCTATCTAGTTCGAAGCAACTGATTACAAGCTGTCGTCGTTGGCTACTGGTAAGGGTCTGTCCATGACGCGTCGTTGGCTGCAGCTTCCTTCCATCTCCTGTCGAAAATCTGCATCTCAGCATGCGATCGCCTCCTCACCGCGGCCCGGAAAGCCGCGGCCTTGCCCTCGGTCCCGCCGAGCATAGGGACTCCCCTGTGTAGGACGTACTCGCTGTCGACGACGCCGACCTTGAGCGTCCTGTCGCCCTGCGCGCAGTAGCCGAGCTTGTAGTCGAGGCCCCAGGCGTGCACGAGGTCGTTCTGGACCATGCCCCAGCTGCAGCGCCACGCCGCCCGGGAGAAGACCGGCACCATCATCTCCACCCACCCGGCACACGGCGGCCCCGTGCTGCTGTCGTCGCACCCTCCTCTTCCCAAGGCCGAAGCCGCCTTATAGAACCTCCGGTGCACGTCGCCTCCTCCTTGGACGCCGGGCCTCAGCAGTGCACGCGCCGTGATGCCATGGTGGATCTCGGACCGGCGGTCGAGTGCCGGCTGAGATACCTCAAGCCCTTCTCTCTTGACGATGTCGAGGTACCGGACAGGGTCGAAGGCGTCCACCTCGACGTCCTCGTCCCACAGGAAGACGTAGTCGTACTCGGCAACAATGTCGGGGTGCAGGAACCGCTTGGCGAACCACCACTTGGTCTGGCCGCGCGCCGACACGTGCACCGCGCGGCGCGACCACTCGAGGTCATCCCACTGCTCCTCCCCGGCGCCGTCGTAGTGGAAGACCATCAGCGTGAATCTGTCGGCCGGGAACTTGGAGACGAGCTTGTCGACGGCGGCCTTGTTCTTGATGCCCACCGGGATCGCCAGGAGGCTCTTCCCGCCGCCGTGCTTCTGCTCAGGGTCGCCGACCATGGATACCATCTCGAGGTTGGACGTGCCGTGCACGATGCCCCTCGGCAAAGCTTCGCCGTCCGATGGCTGCTTCTTGGCTTGTTTCGCTCCATGGACTACGCGTAACAGTTTACGCGAGATCGCGCCGGATGCTGCTGACAGGCTATTATGGTCCTTCCGATGAAGCGTGTCGGTTGCGCCGGCGAGGAACAATAACGCGAGGAGGAATACGAGCAGCACCGGCAGCGAGAAACGTTTCCGCGACGACATGGAAGAAGAGCTTCCGGCGTATTAGGTCTGCTAGTCAACCGATGATGGGTTCGAATTTTTGATGCTGCTGACGCTGGTCACCACGCACTATATATAGCCCTGGACGCTGAACTTGCACGTAGAGCAATCCGAAACGGTCTGGAATCAGGAAATATAACAACTACGTTATGGAATCAATAGATTATACTGCCCGGACGTGCGCGTCGTAAAGCAATCCGACACCAAGGTAAAATCGGAGATAGAAGCAGCGGAGCAAAAGATGAGTTTATTTCTGCCCGCAAAAAAAGGAAGAATTTCCAACCGAATCGGAGTGAGTACTTTTTGTGTTGAGGATGCCCCACACGTAGATGTGGTAAGTATCTACATTTGATCATCATGTCAAAAAAAAGAAGTATACATATGATCATTAGGTGTTCAGTCATCATCGAATAAAATCCAAGCTAATTTCTACAGATGTACTTGTTCTAGAAAAAACCTTCATGGGTGATACTTTTCCGCAACTTTTCTTTCACAATAACATAAAATATATGTGTGACTGTTTCTTAGACCGTCCAACCTTGTTTTTCTTCAACTGTCTTGAATAACATGTAATTTTTAGCCAACATATGCTAAAGATGGTCAAATCCACGGCTCAGTTTTTTTGGCGACTTCTCCGAGAAGATGCCCTCCCCCCAGCTTCCTGGGGAAGCCGCCCCCAAAATTTTGAAAGGCTTTCGAAATGACCATTGTCGTACTCGTGCCGTCGTCGGTCTCTCTCTCGAGTTCTTGCTGCGTGGTTTAATCCGGTGTGTGTATTTGTAGTGGTCGGCTAGTCGTGTTGTGTGGAGGCTGGAGAGTTGAGAAAGTGGGTTATCGCTCTCGTCAGCACTGGTTTTCCTACTGCCAAATTACTTATGCTCGGTTAGGTGTCTTGTTGTCTGGGCAGGCACAAAGGCAGCATAGCACGATATTAAATTGTTTAGAAATAATTTCATTAGCTTGCTGAATTTTTTAAAGTACAGACTCATAGCACTAGCACAAACGAATATGCATCAGCTGGGAGCAAACCACCTCTCTATTTTTGTAAAGAGCAAAACCACCTTATGAATTCGAAATATCATCCAAACTCGTGCACCATGGCTAGCATCATGCTCTTTATGGGCTTCCATGGCACTCGAAAGGAGAATGGGCTGCCTATCAACAATTGAAGGCCAGATTATCGGTCATCATGATTTTGTCTCGGGTTGCTGCTATGTTTCACAGTTGAACATTATTGTGTTCTTGGCTTGTGAGAAACCACAAAATCACTAAGTAAATGTAGCTTATAAGACAAACAGAGTGATAGAAGATTGTGAGGTTATGTTTAATCTATCTTTTCTTCGTAGTATATTGCTCCTTAACCTTTTTAAACTGCACTGCAGCATTAGCAATGATAGAAAACAAACGATATTAGTATATTATTTTGGAAAAAAAGCATATCATCATCAAAACCTGGCACACAAATTATTTTTATCCTCTAATATTGGGTTGGAATTTGGATGATACATTTAGAGTAAATGTTAATACCTATTTCTTGTGAATTTTTCAATATGTGGCATTTCTAGTTTGCCTAAAAAGAACATCTACTTTCACCTTTAAAAAAGAACTTCCACTTGTACGGGTAAGCTCTATTGCACGGTGTCCATGGGTAGGATTTTAAATCTCCCTACTAAAATCCAAATGAAATCCAAAAATTGCTGATACAAAATTTGGTTAATCCTTAAGAAGAAATCAACAATATCACAATAATTAAATTATTTTCTATAAATACAACATCATTGATCCATGAATATTTCCAAATTCTATGGAGTTTATTTTGTATTTTTCGCAGCCTACAGAAATTTTATTGTTTTCACTGAACTTATAAGGATGAAACTTTTAATTCCAAATGGTCAAAACTGAAATTGGCTCAAATGGCAGAGAGAAGAATAGTAGTGTTTCATCTGGATTTGCCAGAAAAAGGCGACTCTTTGTAAGAAAAAAAATTGAACCCATTTATCTTCAAGTGTAATGGTCTGCTATAATATCTTAAAAAAGATGCCCAATGTGGAGTAAGTCCAAAGCACGAAACGATTATTAGAGTGCAGTACCATGTAAAATTGGTAATGCGGTATTAGCATCGGCTAACCATGCATGTCTTGTATACCTAACTGTGGTTACTATTGTAATATACCCTAACAACGGGGCCCCCTAGCTGGCGGTCAACCGCGCAGCAGCTACTCAGCGGTCGATTTCCGATCATATTAATTACCCTTTCCGTACATGGCTCTCTATTCCCTTTCAGGCACTTTCCGCACCGCGCAAACAGGAAAAAATAATTCGGTAGCCCCAGCGAGCTGACCAGGCCGGCTGCTATCGAATCATGTCAAACGGAGATACGAATATGTTTTGTTCTATACAATCTACCTGTTAAAAGTAAAAAAGGAACTTCTCATACACTAAAAAAACCCAGCAAACGTATTAGTGAACCGTACAACTCCTAAAGCCACTCGATGGTCACTGGTCTGGTCGATAAAATTAGTGCAGCGAAAATTTGAAAAGAGAAATCTAGTGTAAAGGTAAAAAATTATCAACCCCTCTACCTATTATCTATCAATGGTAAATGTAAAAAATTATCGACACAAAAATCTAATTTTATTTACAATGTTTTATGAACTTTTTTAGCTTACAACTTATCAATCCATATATCCGTTAGTTATCAACAGTAAATGTCAAAAAGTTATCGACCCAAAAAAGCTAATTTATTTAAATATTTTGGAAACATTTTTATCTCACATTTTATCAACCCTCTGCCTATTATTTATCAACGGTAAATGTGAAAAGTAATGGACCCAAAAAGCTAATTTCATTTAGATATTTATCGAACTTTTTTAATTTATCAACCCCTCTTGTCGTTATTTATCAACGGTAAATGTGAAAAGTTATCGACCCGAGAAGCTAAATGTCAACTCAAATATTTTGGGAACATTTTTAGCTCACAATTCATCAGCCCCTCTACCTATTATTTATTAACGATAAATATGAAAAATTATCGACCCAAAATGCTAATTTAATTTAGAATATTTTTGGGAACATTATTAGCTCACAATTTATCAACCCCTCTGTCGTTATTTAACAATAGTAAATGTGAAGAGTTATCAACCCGAAAAGTTAGTTTCATTTAGAATAGTTTAGAAACATTTTAGCACACAATTTATCAACCCCTCGCCCGTCATTTATCAATGGTAAATATGAAAAGTTATCGACCCAAAAATCTAATCTTATTTAAAATACTTCTCGGATATTTTTACCTCACAATTTATCAAACTCTTTGTCAGTTATTTATCAACGGTAAATATGAAAATTTATCAACCCGAAAATCTAATTATATTTAGAAATTGTTTTGGCTATTTTAGCTCTCAAATTTATGAACCCCTCTACCCGCTATTTATCAATGGTAAATATCAAAAATTATCAACCCCAAAAGTAGTAGTTTATTTGAGTGGAAAGTAGTAGTTCATTTAAGTTGCAAGTGGTAGTTTATTTAAGTTGCAAGTGGTTTGTCCACCCGTTATTTCCCCCATAATACCCATTGGCCCGAAAAAGGGAATTATAAATTTGATCCAAAATAACATGAATTACCGTACGAAATAACATTTAAGTAGCAAGGGAATTATAAAATTTGATCCTAGAGAAAAAAATGAAACTGAATTTGAAAAAGGGAATTGTACAAAGAGAATTGTAAAAAAACTTGCACAACTAGGTTGAAATTTTAATAAAATTATGCAATCAAAACTAACTGATAAAAATGGAAAATAGCACTAAAGGAAATTTGCAAAAAAAAAAGTTCATATTTTTACCTTTATAACTTGTACAGTCTATAGTACAAAATTTATCTGTCTCTCTTCTCGTCACGAAATGTTAGTAGCTCATGTGGTTAGTTCACCCGCGCGTGTGTAAGAGGTCTCTTGTTCGAATCGTGGGAGACGCTATTATTTTTTCCAGCTCCTGCACCACGGTAGAATACGACAAAACCAGCACGGGCAGAACCACGGTAGAATACGACAAAAATAAGATAGCGGCAGCGCGTGTTAGAATCTAACCGCCAGAGCGGTCGATCGTGAGGGAGGGATTTCGCCTAACAACATAGTAGTTGGTATTCTATTTCTGTGAATGAAGTTTCTGTAAGGCGCTTTTTGAACCGTAATCTCTCTATTTCCGGTTATATCAACCTAAAGAGCTAGCCAATCTCACTTCCGACGCTACCATGGCCACAACCCCTTCCGATATTGCTGTTGCTTCACCTCCAACATAACAATTGTACAAACATCTCAGTGGTCCCCGGCTTCGTCAACTTACTCCACTCAGCATTGAGACCCTTCTTCCTCATCTTCCTCGGCAAGTCTAGCGCCCACCATCTCGTCGATGGCACCATCAACACTAAGCCTAGTGATACAACTTGGGTGTTCTAAGACTTCAACGTCCTCTCTAGGATGCATGTCAACAATACAGTGATAAGTTCCTTATAAACACCTTATATAGTCTATAATTTATATTTTCTTATTACGAACCATACACTAGAAACCACCATCAAACTATGCCGCTACAGACCTCTCCTATGTATTTAGAATAAATAAATATATATCAAAATAGACGTACCCTAACCCGCAAACAATTTTGAAACTACATTCATGAAAGTGTTACACAATAGTCCGCAAAGATATCTAATTCTCTTTTTTCAAAGCATATTCTTAGTGAACTTTGGGTATAGATATTTTAAAGTGGAAATGTACGGAAAATAAAAAAGTAAACTTTTTCTTAGAAGAACATTGTTTAAGTTCAGCACCATGCAAGTGTCTTTTGTCAACACTGGACGTCATAATTGTATAACAAAATCTCTATAATAAATTTAGAAGCATTGATGTGCTAAATAATCCTAACTAATTAAGTAACCAAAAAAGTATACTGGCCAATATAATGGTTTGATGGAAATATGTTATAAACAATTACAAATGTTTAGTATAAATACAATTTATATACATTACACCATACTTTTAATGTATGTGGGCTTGATTGTAGGAACCATTAACCGAGATAATTAGGATGTAGGCGGACACGTCCGTGATGTCCGTTGCATCAATTGCATCGGCCGCGTTGAAAAGTTCCGTTGTCCGTGGAATCCATCTTTAGTATTATATTGCAGTCCGTACATCATCAAAAATATTTGATGTCAAAGATCAGAAGAATCATGACTGTATCCGTCCGATGGCTTTCTTAGTAATTCGTCTCCTTGCATGCAATCAAATCAGTATCCTTGTTGCCTTGTCATTGTGGAAATAAAAATGAGTTAATACTACCAACATGTAAGAGATTTTTTTCTTTCCTAATAATACTTGCATGCAATTAAATCATATCCCTTATTGCCATGTTATTATATGGAAGTATTTGCGTGCAATCAAATCGGTATCTGCTGCTGTCTTATTATCTTTCTCTACTTACTTATATCTACTATATATACTTGAAAAAGGAGAACGTCAACCACTCTTTGTGGTACGTCGTCGTTTCGTCGCGTTTCGTCCTCCATCGCTAGCACCCAAATGGGCCCAAGCCCAAAAATCATGCACGCGATTACAATGCGTTCATGCCTGATGCGATGACATCGCCGCCCTACCCGACGCGATTACTCCGCCACGCCACCCAGTACCCGCCGCCCTGCATCCCATCGCCGCGACCCTGTCCAACTCGAAAACGCCGCCTCGAGCGAGCGAGACGCCACTTCCGTTGCGCCTGCCATCCGTGGCCAAGTCCGGCACCACCGCCCTCCCCAACTGACATAGACATACCCAATGGGCCTGCCAAAGAAGGTACCCTGGATTTACTGAAGCCCCAAGACTCGAAGAATGTAAAGCTCGGAAGCCCAATAAGGTGTCGATATGGAAGATAGAGATATATTAGGAATAAAGACTTGTAACTATACGGGACAAACTCAAAGAGTATCCCGATGTTTTTATCTTGTACATCACGAAGCCCTCAGCTCCGCCTCTTATATAAGGGGGAGTCGAGGGAGAAAGAAAGCATCGATTTCATTGTCAACACAACCCTAGTTTTCTAGCAGTCGAGTACATTTTCGGCTGAAACCTTCGAGATCTACTTGCCCTCTACTTTCCATGAAACCCTAGTCTACAACTTGTAGGCATTGAAAAGTCGATACCTATTCAATTGACGCCGTCTGTGGGAATTAGAGGCGACAAGGAGCTAATCTCGATGGCACATCCAATATCGTCGACATCTTCGGTGGCAAGCAACGCGATGGACGGAGGTAAACAAATCAAAACTGGTCTTGTTGATTTTGTTCCTCACCCTCCCGGCCGTTTGGATGCATATGCCTATCTGGAAGAGCCAATGGAGATGAAGTTCGGGGGCTTCCACTTCTGCGTCGGGAGAGAAGGATCACATCGTTTAGCGGCACCGATCCGTTCGGGACCGTTAGCGGTTGGTTTTGATTTCTCGGGATCATCATCGTCAACCAAGTCAAGCGATGAGGAAATCTCGTCGACAAGATGCATCAAGCCCGCCACCGGCGGAGATCTCGCAAATCTGTTTGGCGGGATGCCTTTCGGGTCGTTCACGGACTCCGATCTAGAGAGCGACTCGGAAAGCGTCGACAGCTTCAACTTCGTCGACAAATCTACCTCTATTCGGGAGGTCTTCGCCGATCGCTACGACGGCGTCACTGACCCCGAAGATCAACACACAATGCCAACATACCATCAAGTTTGTGTGATTGGTGAGCCAAGTCGCCAAGAGGACGAAACATCAGAGGCTTTCGGTGATTTGGGAAATCCATACGTCGATCCCGCTGATCTCATACGAGGTTTGGGCAGCAAGTATGTTGGGCCTACACCTCGCCAGAGGTTGCAGCTTTCACAAGCAGCTTGGGACAGAGCATCAAGAGCCATCAACAACACAGATCCGATGACCAACACTGCTACGGTGGAGGAGTTGTAAGCATACCAATATAGACTCGCGCGTGCTGGCCGAGAGCTGGAGAAGGAGAGGGTGATACTCCAGCAGAGAAAAGCTGCAGCTTCCGCGTCAAGTAGGCGAAGAGGTGAGCAGAGTCGACAATCAGGAACTTCGGGAGATAACCATAGAGCAGCTCGTGATAGAGGAAGATCTCTGCTGCAGCACATACCTGAGGGCGAGAGGGAGCATCTGATCCAAAACCTCGACATATCTTTTATGTCGATAGATACAAGAGGAAACATTATCCCCAAAACACCGGAAGCTAGATACATGGCGACTCAGGCTTACATATTAGCATCCAGGCCACCTCCTAGAGATCCAAGAGAGGCGTTGTACAACATGGCTATGGCAGGAGTTGGAGCCATGGGAACAGCGTTCGCAAGTACAAGCGCACAACCCGAAGGTTCCCCAAGGCGAAATAGTCCTCGACCCTCCGTAGTAACCCAAGATCCTCCAAGGACAGGTGATGCGAGAGATACAACGACGCAAGCGCGAGTCGATAGAGCACGACAAGAAAGGAGAGAACGTCGGCATTCACCAGAAGTAGATGAGGAGGATATGTGTGGGCTCCCTTGCTTTACTCGACGAGTTCGTAAAACTCGGATCCCATCTAGGTTCAAATTACCCGACAACTACAAGAAGTTCTATGGTTTGCAATATCCTGAGGATTGGTTAGTCGACTATCTGGAAACAGTGAAGTTGACAGGTGGAACTAAAGCAACTGACATGCAGAGCATCCAGGTTCACCTGAGCGGAGCCGCAAGATCATGGATAAAAAAGCTACCAGCAGGATCCATCGACAGCTGGGAAACTTTCGAGGACATGTTTGTGAAAAAAATTCTATCCACGTGCAAGAAACCCGCATCAATAGAGCAGTTAAGGGCCTGCAGGCAGAAGTTTGATGAGCCAATGAGGACATACATCCAGAGGTGGAACATCATCAAAAATTCAGTAGCAAACATATCTGACGAAAGAGAAATATATGTGTTTGTTGCTGGGATCCGAAGAAAGGACCTAATCGAGGACTTGGGAAGAACTAACCCGAAAATAATAGCAGTGCTCATGGAAATAGCGAATCGCTGGGCAGATGTAGAAGATGTTGTTCAAAATAAACGGCATAGGTCACCTGACGATGACCGCAATAGAAACAATCAAAATAGGCGACGCTTTTCTCGACAGTTCACAGACTACGATGGCCCTGGCCAAATAGCGGCTGGTTTCCGAGGAAATAGCGAAAGTAATAATCGGGATGATTATCAAAGGAGTAATGAGCAGCGCAGCGACTATAGGGATGCTCCCCGTTCCAGCAGGCAAAATAGTGGGCAGAGGTTCCAAAGGCCATATGTATCACCCGAGGATCTTTTGAACGGACCATGCCAAATGCACTTCTTTCTCGATAATAATGGGAAGAGGCAGTCGTGTCACCTGCAGAAGGACTGCCGAACTTTCCTAGTATTGCATAGATACACAGGACATACTAATGCACAGGCAGCAAACAGGAACCCCTAGGGGCCAAGGAGTGAGATTCACCTTCCACCTCCACCCGCAATTACAGACGAAAATCGACATCAGTTGCAATTGGCGGCAGCTCCAACCAACGGTCCTTATATCAACACCAACGGAGCAGTTTCAATGATTCAGAAGGGCAGACCTTCGAATAGGACTCAAAAGGTGATTTCGCGACAAGTTTACATGGCAGAGAAGATGCCTCCACCAACGATTGAGTACTTGAATTGGTTGGGGCAGGACATCGGTTTCACCATAGCGGACCATCCGCAGCAAGTTCCACGCTCTGATCCTGCCAGCGGTGACTGCAGGATTCGACGTTTCACGTGTGTTCATAGATGGAGGGAGCAGCTTAAACCTTATGTATATGCAGAGACATTGAGGAAGATGAACATATCCTTGGCGAATCTAACACCAACTGACACGCGCTTACACGGTATCACCCCCGAGAAGCCAAGTTATCCATTGGGAAAGATCAATCTCGACGTTCAGTTTGGAACCCGAGAAAATTATAGGAGAGAGAAGCTGGAGTTCGAAGTCGTGGATTTTCTGTCGCAGTATCATGCTCTACTAGGACGAACTGCTTATGCCAGATTCATGGCGGTACCACATTACACATACTTGTTGTGGAGGCTTCCTGGACCTAAGGGCCCAATCACAGTAAAGGGGAGTTTTGCTCTGGCAGATAAGTGCGACAAGGATTACCATCGGTTGTCCGAAACTTTCGGGCTGCAGGCAGAATATATGGCGTCAAGGTTAACAATTGATTATGATGTGTTGCCTGACGGAGGGAGGCCGCTAAAGGAGCAAACCTTTGACACCACCAAGAATTCAAAGGAAGTATAGATTCACCCGACAGATCCTAGGAAGATGACAACTATCGCAACAAATATGGATAGCGCATAGGAAAGCACGCTCGTCGAGTTCCTCCGTGAGCACTGGGAAATCTTCGCATGGTGTCCAGCTGACATGCCAGGAGTACCCAGGGAACTTTCCAAGCAACCTCTTAATTTGGATCCAAGGGCTAGGCCAATTCGACAACCTTTGCGGCGTTTTCCGGAACCAAACCGCAAAGCTATGCTTTCAGAAATTAATCGACTTCGAGAAGCAAATTTCATCAAGGAGCTGCACACAGAGGCCACATGGGTCGCTAACCCAGTTCTGGTCCCGAAGAAAAACACTGACGTCCTTCGCATGTGCGTCAACTTCACGTGTCTCAATAAATATTGTCCAAAGGATCACTTTTCCCTCCTGAGGATCGATCAAATTTTCGACTCCACAGCGGGATGCGAACGTCTTTCCTTCCTGGATGCACATTCTGGTTACAACCAGATCCGCCTAAAAGAAGAAGATGAGGTCAAAACAACTTTTATAACCCCTTATGGTGTTCTCTGCTACAGAACGATGCCCTTCGGGTTGAAAAATGTGGGAGCTACTTATCAAAGGATGATGCAAAAGTGCCTCGCCACACAGATTGGCAAGAATGTTCAAGTATACATCGACGATGTCGTCATTACAACAAAGCGGGGGTTATCTTTGATCGATGATCTCAAGGAAACCTTCGACAACCTAGACAAGTTTCGTATCAAGCTAAACCCGACGAAGTGTTCCTTTGGTGTTCCTGTGGGAGAGTTCCTTGGATACTTGGTGTCAGCCAGAGGAATTGGGACAAACCCCGAGAAAATACAAGCTATTGTGACAATGAGAAAGCTGACGAAACTTAAGGAGATACAGCAGCTGACAGGACGTGTCGCGGCTTTCAGCAGATTTGTCGCCAGGTTAGGAGAGAAAGCGCTGCCCTTTTACGCACTCATCAAACAAGGAGAAAAGTTCGAGTGAAACGAAGAAGCAGACATGGCTTTTGAGCACCTCAAGCGCACAATCTCGATACCCCCAATACTGGTGGCTCCAAAGGAAAGAGAACCTATCATGTTGTATATCGCGGCCACACCTCAGGTGGTCAACACAGTTCTTGTGGTTGAAAGGGAAGAAGAAGGGAAAATCCATGGAGTCCAGAGGCCGGTATATTTTATCAGTGAAGTTTTATAGCCTTCAAAACAGCGTTACCCGCATTATCATAAGTTGGCATATGGAGTGTTTACAACTGCAAGAAAATTGCGACACTATTTTTCGGCACATCCGATAATAGTGATCAATGAGGCGCCTCTATCAAACATCTTAAAAAATCCAGAAGCTACAGGTCGTGTCTCCCTTTGGGGAATAGAGCTTTCCCCTCGGGACATCACATATGAAAAACGAAAAGCAATAAAGTCACAAATTCTACCAGACTTCATCGCAGAGTGGATGGAGCTGCAAAACACAGGACCCCCAGATTTGTCGAGTACTTGGACCATGAATTTTGACAGGTTCAAAAGAGTAGAAGGAGCTGGAGCAGGCATGATATTAGTGTCACCCCAAGGAGAAAAGATGAAATATTTATTGCGACGTTCCCCAATGCATCCAATAATGAGGTGGAATATGAAGCACTCATACATGGGATGAAGATGGCAAAAGCGTGTGGAGCAACTCGACTGAAAATCTTTGGCGACTCCCAATTGGTGGTTCAACAGGTGATGAACCAGTGCGATGCAGTCAATGACAGCATGATAGCATACAAGGAAGTATACAATGAACTCGAGAAACTCTTTGATGGATGCGAAGTGAACCATATCAGCAGACTCAGCAACGATGAAGCTGATGTTTTGGCAAATATCGGGTCACAGTGCTTAGAAATACCACCTGGCATATTTTGGGAGGAGATAAGTGAGAGATCAACCAAGGCGAAGAAAACATCGAAATAGCCGAAGAAGAAAGAGAAGCCTGAGAAAGACTCGGGGGCTCCAGTAGCCCTAGAAGCAAATATATCGGAGGATGAAGAAGAACCACGGGTTATAATGGTGCAAGTTCCTTGGATGCAAGTGTACTTAGCATATATCCTAAGGAACAAAATACCCGAAGATCCGGTAGAAGCAAGACGAGTTATTCGACGATCTAAAGCCTTTACCGTGGTCAAGGGAGAGCTGTACAAACGGAGTATATCGGGAGTATTGCAAAGGTGCGTTACACCCGAGGAAGGAAGAGTCATATTGAAGGATGTACACGAAGGAATATGTGGCCACCATGCAAGCAGTCGAGAAATAGCAGCCAAGGTTTTCAGGGCAGGTTTTTACTGGTTAACAGCGGTAGAAGACGTAAAAGATATAGTTCGCACCTTTGATGCGTGCCAAAGGTCTGCGGCAAAACCTCATTCTCCGGCAGCAGAGCTGATGCCAATACCATTGGCGTGGCCTTTTGCCCAATGGGGTCTCGACATGGTGGGAAAATTACATAAGGCTTGGCCAGGAGGATATGTATATATGCTCGTGGTTGTCGACAAGTTCACTAAATGGATTGAAGCAGTACCAGTAACTTCAGCAGGTGCAGCATCGGTGGTGAGCTCCATCAAGGGCATAGTCTTTCGATTTGGTGTCCCTCACAGCATTGTTACGGACAACGGCAACAATTTTACCTCCAAGGAATTCAAGGCATATTATGCGGAGGTAGGCATCAAATTACACTTCGGATCCGTGGCGCACCCGCAAACCAATGGACAAGTCGAAAAAGCAAACGGCATCATCTGCAACGGTATCAAGAAACGGTTGTTAACACCATTGGAGAAGCTCGACATACTTGGCCAGATGAGTTACCTAGCGTGCTATGGAGTATACGAACAACACCTAATACAACAACACAGGAAACTCCGTTCTTTTTGGTCCATGGAGCCGAGGCGGTGCTCCCGATAGAAATAGAACACAATTCTCTGAGAGTGGTGGAATATGATGAAGAAACTTCGAGAAAGGCACTGGAGAACGATGTTGATGCACTCGACGAAGCTAGAGATGAGGTGTTGTCAAGAGTCACCAAGTATCAACAGGACCTGAAAAATTACCATAGTCGACGTTTGCGACCGAGATCCTTCCAAGTTGGTGACCTGGTTCTTCGGCTCACGTAGGACAACCATGAAAAATTTGAGTCACCATGGGTAGGACCATACATCGTCACCAAGGTGATCGCAGGAGGAGCGTACAGATTGAAGGACAAGAAGACAGGAGTCGCAGAACCAAACTCCTGGAACGTGGCCCAACTTCGGCGTTTTTACGCGTAGAAGTCAAGATAGAGTTACACATGTAAACATACAATGTACTGAAACGCTCGCGAGTTTTCAGACGCACTCTTTCCTTTCAGGGCACCGAGTGGGGCTGAAAGGTTTTTAATGAGGCGGGCTCGCGATGCTGCAATATAGTAAAAATTGATGTACTACACCATATCGTATATGTAGCGGTATTACATCTCTAATACTCCTAATTTGGAAAGCGGTTGCACACACCGACACCCCAATAAGAAACCCTCAAACCACAAAACAAATTTATTTTGTGATAGAAATATTACATAGGCTTCATTTTAAGATAGAAATATCACATACGCTTCCTAGCATTCTGAGCAAGAACAGTTTTGCTACGCTTGCTCCCTTTCCTTTCAGAGAAAATCCATTGATCACCCATGAGAATCATCCTCCACAGAATTATCATTGCCATCCTCCATACCCTCTCTCCTATAGCCTGAATCATACACCTCATCTTCAGGAGTACAATTTCTAGGTTCATCATCCAGTCTTCATCGGAAAAAAGGTTCATCATCCAGTAATTCTTCCTCTAAATTGGCTTCATAAACTTTAGCTTTCAGATAACCAGAATTCCAAGATACAACCTCTCTACCACCCTGTCCTCCCTGACTGTATTCATTAGTTTCTTGCTCCAAAGAAACTATTCAATGCATAACCAATTCAGGCCCGCCTGATGCTCTTTAGTGATGCAAGAATGTGGCCTTTTCCACATAATAACTTGGTCTCAAGGTAGCTTATTGAGAAGAATAACCAAAAGCAGATAATTGACCTGATCAATTTGGATGTGTAGCCCCTTGGATGCAGCGTTAAGGTGCCTAGATAGTGCAACTCTGAAACATTATTCAACGGTACACTTGTGTCTTGAGTCTTGACAGCATTTCATTAAGTCAACCAGGCTACTGTTGTCTCACAAAGGGAGAGCATTTCAGCACTCTTTATCTTTGAATCTGTAAAATGACTTTTGTTGTTTTGGTTGTGGAAAACAGTTGCTAAATTCGAGAAAACCAGTTGTCATGTTGTGTTGCAAACTCTTTCCGGTGCTCTCTGGTGATGCAACATTGCAGCCTTTTTGACACAGAACCATCAATGGCGATGCAAATTTCAGAAAATCGATTTTGCCAATTAATATTGTTATACAAACATTTATTTTTGATCCGTAATCCACCGCCAAACTGCAGAGCTGAGACGTGTGATGTCTACGGGAGCTTCTATTCTTGTAGACAGTGTTGGGCCTCCAAGAGCAGAGGTTTGTAGAACAGCAGCAAGTTTCCCTTAAGTGGATCACCCAAGGTTTATCGAACTCAGGGAGGAAGAGGTCAAAGATATCCCTCTCATGCAACCCCGCAACCACAAAGCAAGAAGTCTCTTGTGTCCCCAACACACCTAATAGGTGCACTAGTTCGGCGAAGAGATAGTGAAATACAAGGTGGTATGAATAAGTAGTAGCAACGACACCGTAAAAGTGCTTTGCCCAGGATAGTAAACAAGCAGTAGTAACGCAGCGAGAGTAACGCAGCAGTAGTAACGCATAAGAAACAAGAAACAAGCAGCGATAGCAAGTATTTAGGAACAAGGCCTAGGGATTAGACTTTCACTAGTGGACACTCTCAACATTGATCACATAACGGAACGAGATAAATGCATACTCTACACTCTTGTTGGATGATGAACACATTGCGTAGGATTACACGAACCCTCAATGCCGGAGTTAACAAGCTCCACAATAATGCTCATATTTTAGTAACCTTTAGTGTAAGATAGATCAAAAGACTAAACCAAGTACTAACATAGCATGCACACTCGTCACCTTCATGCATATGTAGGAGGAATAGATCACATCAATATTATCATAGCAATAGTTAACTTCGCAATCTACAAGAGATCATGATCATAGCATAAACCAAGTACTAACACGGTGCACACATCGTCACCTTTGCACACGTGCAGGAGGAATAAAACTACTTTAATAACATTGCTAGAGTAGCACATAGATAAATTGTGATACAAACACATTGCAATCATAAAGAGATATAAATAAGCACCTCACTATGCCATTCAACAGGTGAATAAGTATTCCGTGAAATATAGCCTAAGAGACCCACACGGTGCACACACTCGTCACCTTTACACACGTGGGACAAGGAGTCTCCGGAGATCACATAAGTAAAACTCACTTGACTAGCATAGTGACATCTAGATTACAAGCATCATCATATGAATCTCAATCATGTAAGGCAGCTCATGAGATTATTGTATTGAAGCACATAGGAGAGAGATTAACCACATAGCTACCGGTACAGCCCCGAGCCTCGATGGAGAACTACTCCCTCCTCATGGGAGCAGCAGCGGTGATGAAGATGGCGGTGGAGATGGCAACGGTGTCGATGGAGAAGCCTTCCGGGGCACTTCCCCGCTCCGGCAAGGTGCCGGAACGAGACTCCTGTCCCCCGGATCTTGGCTTCGCGATGGCGGCGGCTCCGGAAGGTTTTCCGTATCGTGGTTCTTCGCATCGGGGTTTTCGCGACGGAGGCTTTATATAGGCGAAGAGGCGGCGCAGGAGGGTCGAAGGGGTGGCCACACCATATGGCGGCGCGGCCGGGGCCTCGGGCCGCGCCGGCCTATGGTCCGGGGGCCCGGTGCCCCCCTCCGGTCCTTCCCGGTGTTCTGGATGCTTCCGGTGAAAATAGGAACCCGGGTCTTCGTTTCGTCCAATTCCGAGAATATTTCGTTACTAGGATTTCTGAAACCAAAAACAGCAGAAAACGGAACCGGCACTTCGGCATCTTGTTAATAGGTTAGTTCCGTAAAATGCACGAATATGACATAAAGTGTGCATAAAACATGTAGGTATCATCAATAATATGGCATAGAACATAAGAAATTATCGATACGTCGGAGACGTATCAAGCATCCCCAAGCTTAGTTCTGCTCGTCCCGAGCGGGTAAAACGATAACAAAGATAATTTCTGAAGTGATATGCCATCATAACCTTGATCATACTATTTGTAAACATATGTAGTGGATGCAGCGATCAAAACAATGGTAATGACATGAGTAAACAAGTGAATCATAAAGCAAAGACTTTTCATGAATAGTACTTCAAGACAAGTATTAATAAGTCTTGCATAAGAGTTAACTCATAAAGCAATAAATCAAAGTAAAGGCATTGAAGCAACACAAAGGAAGATTAAGTTTCAGCGGTTGCTTTCAACTTGTAACATGTATATCTCATGGATAATTGTCAACATAGAGTAATATAACAAGTACAATATGCAAATATGTAGGAATCAATGCACAGCTTAATCACAAGTGTTTGCTTCTTGAGGTGGAGAGAGATAGGTGAACTGACTCAACATAAAAGTAAAGAGAATGGTCCTTCAAAGAGGAAAGCATCGATTGCTATATTTGTGCTAGAGCTTTTATTTTGAAAACATGAAACAATTTTGTCAACGGTAGTAATAAAGCATATGAGTTATGTACATTATATCTTACAAGTTGCAAGTCTCATGCATATTATACTAATAGTGCCCGCACCTTGTCCTAATTAACTTGGACTACCAGATCTTTGCAATGCACATGTTTTGACCAAGTGTCACAATGGGGTACCTCCATGCCGCCTGTACAAAGGTCTAAGGAGAAAGCTCGCATTTTGGATTTCTCGCTTTTGATTATTCTCAACTTAGACATCCATACCGGGACAACATGGACAACAGATAATGGACTCCTCTTTAATGCATAAGCATGTGGCAACAATTATTATTCTCAGATGAGATTGAGGATATATGTCCAAGACTGAAACTTCCACCATGAATCATGGCTTTAGTTAGCGGCCCAAAGTTATTCTCTAACAATATGCATGCTCCAACCATAAAGGTGGTAGATCTCTCTTACTTCAGACAAGACGGACATGCATAGAAACTCACATGATATTCAACAAAGAATAGTTGATGGCGTCCCCAGAAACATGGTTATCGCACAACAAGCAACTTAATAAGAGATAAAGTGCATAAGTACATATTCAATACCACAATAGTTTTTAAGCTATTTGTCCCATGAGCTATATATTGCAAAGGTGAATGATGGAATTTTAAAGGTAGCACTCAAGCAATTTACTTTGGAATGGCGGATAAATACCATGTAGTAGGTAGGTATGGTGGACACAAATGGCATAGTGGTTGGCTCAAGTATTTTGGATGCATGAGAAGTATTCCCTCTCGATACAAGGTTTAGGCTAGCAAGGTTATTTGAAACAAACACAAGGATGAACGGTACAGCAAAACTCACATAAAAGACATATTGTAAACATTATAAGACTCCATACCGTCTTCCTTGTTGTTCAAAGCTCAATACTAGATGTTATCTAGACTCTAGAGAAACCAAATATGCAAACCAAATTAGCAAGCTCTAAGTATTTCTTCATTAATGGGTGCAAAGTATATGATGCAAGAGCTTAAACATGAGCACAACAATTGCCAAGTATCAAATTATCCAAGACATTTTAGAGTTACTACATGTAGCATTTTCCAATTCCAACCATATAACAATTTAACGAAGAAGAAACTTCGCCATGAACACTAAAAGATAAAGCGAAGAACACATGTGTTCATATGAACCAGCGGAGCGTGTCTCTCTCCCACACAAGCATTTATTAAAACAAGAACAAAAACAAAAGCACACAGACGCTCCAAGTAAAGTACATAAGATGTGGCCGAATAAAAATATAGTTTCAAGAGAAGGAACCTGATAATTTGTCGATGAAGAAGGGGATGCCTTGGGCATCCCCAAGCTTAGACGCTTGAGTCTTCTTAGAATATGCAGGGGTGAACCACCGGGGCATCCCCAAGCTTAGAGCTTTCACTCTCCTTGATCATAGTATATCATCCTCCTCTCTTGACCCTTGAAAACTTCCTCCACACCAAACTCGAAACAAACTCATTAGAGGGTTAGTGCATAATCAAAAACTCACATGTTCAGAGGTGACACAATCATTCTTAACACTTCTGGACATTGCTCAAAGCTACTGGAAGGTAATGGAACAAAGAAATCCACCCAACACAAACGAAAGAAGCAATGCGAAATAAAAGGCAGAATCTGTCAAAACAGAACAGTCCGTAAAGACGAATTTTAAAAGGGCACCAGACTTGCTCAAATGGAAATGCCCAAATTGAATGAAAGTTGCGTACATATCTGAGGATCACTCACGTAAATTGGCATAATTTTCTGAGTTACCTACAGAGAATTAGACCCAGATTCATGACAGCAAAGAAATCTGGAACTGCGCAGTAATCCAAATCTAGTATTTACTTTACTATCAAAAGTGCTTGATGTCTACGGGAGCTTCTATTCTTGGAGACAGTGTTGGGCCTCCAAGAGCAGAGGTTTGTAGAACAGCAGCAAGTTTCCCTTAAGTGGATCACCCAAGGTTTATCGAACTCAGGGAGGAAGAGGTCAAAGATATCCCTCTCATGCAACCCTGCAACCACAAAGCAAGAAGTCTCTTGTGTCCCCAACACACCTAATAGGTGCACTAGTTCGGCGAAGAGATAGTGAAATACAGGTGGTATGAATAAGTAGTAGCAACGGCACCGGAAAAGTGCTTTGCCCAGGATAGTAAACAAGCAGTAGTAACGCAGCGAGTAGTAACGCAAAGAAACAAGTAAACAAGCAGCGATAGCGTATTTAGGAACAAGGCCTAGGGATTAGACTTTCACTAGTGGACACTCTCAACATTGATCACATAACAGTAACGGATAAATGCATACTCTACACTCTTGTTGGATGATGAACACATTGCGTAGGATTACACGAACCCTCAATGCCGGAGTTAACAAGCTCCACAATAATGCTCATATTTTAGTAACCTTTAGTGTAAGATAGATCAAAAGACTAAACCAAGTACTAACATAGCATGCACACTCGTCACCTTCATGCATATGTAGGAGGAATAGATCACATCAATATTATCATAGCAATAGTTAACTTCGCAATCTACAAGAGATCATGATCATAGCATAAACCAAGTACTAACACGGTGCACACATCTGTCACCTTTGCACACGTGCAGGAGGAATAAAACTACTTTAATAACATTGCTAGAGTAGCACATAGATAAATTGTGATACAAACACATTGCAATCATAAAGAGATATAAATAAGCACCTCACTATGCCATTCAACAGTGAATAAGTATTCCGTGAAATATAGCCTAAGAGACCCACACGGGGCACACACCGTCACCTTTACACACGTGGGACAAGGAGTCTCCGGAGATCACATAAGTAAAACTCACTTGACTAGCATAGTGACATCTAGATTACAAGCATCATCATATGAATCTCAATCATGTAAGGCAGCTCATGAGATTATTGTATTGAAGCACATAGGAGAGAGATTAACCACATAGCTACCGGTACAGCCCCGAGCCTCGATGGAGAACTACTCCCTCCTCATGGGAGCAGCAGCGGTGATGAAGATGGCGGTGGAGATGGCAACGGTGTCGATGGAGAAGCCTTCCGGGGCACTTCCCCGCTCCGGCAAGGTGCCGGAACGAGACTCCTGTCCCCGGATCTTGGCTTCGCGATGGCGGCGGCTCCGGAAGGTTTTCCGTATCGTGGTTCTTCGCATCGGGGTTTTCGCGACGGAGGCTTTATATAGGCGAAGAGGCGGCGCAGAGGGTCGAAGGGGTGGCCACACCATATGGCGGCGCGGCCGGGGCCCGGGCCGCGCCGGCCTATGGTCCGGGGGCCCGGTGCTCCCCTCCGGTCCTTCCCGGGTGTTCTGGATGCTTCCGGTGAAAATAGGAACCCGGGTCTTCGTTTCGTCCAATTCCGAGAATATTTCGTTACTAGGATTTCCGAAACCAAAAACAGCGAGAAAACGGGAACTGGCACTTCGGCATCTTGTTAATAGGTTAGTTCCAGAAAATGCACGAATATGACATAAAGTGTGCATAAAACATGTAGGTATCATCAATAATATGGCATAGAACATAAGAAATTATCGATACGTCGTAGACGTATCAACGTGTTACTCGCAAACATTACAGAGTTGATTGAGCAAGTCTATTCAAGGTTTCTAGTGCATAGTTTCTTGCAGATAGTCGCTTCTATTTAAAATTTTAATGTACTTGACAGCATTTCAGTACACATTCCCATTTTGCTGACAAAAGCGAAGAGAATGCAATGAGATTATACATGAAATAAATTTGTGATGGTGCACAAGACCATGTGAAGATCTCTTGCTATCATATACAAGCACTACACCTATCTGGATCAGTAAAAATATACAATTGCTAAATTCAAAAGAAATAAAAAAAACCAGTTCTCATCTTTGGTCGCTGACATAGGCATCCCCAATGGGCCTGCCGAAGATAGTACCCGGGGTTTACTGAAGGCCCAGAACTCGAAAGATAAGAAGATTCGGCAGCCCAAAGTTGATATTAAGGAAAGTTAGAGTTGTATTAGGAGATGATGTTTGTAATCTTGCGGGATGAGTTGGAAACCCTCCCGGACTCTGTAACTTGTACAATACGAATCCCTCGGCTCCACCTCCATTATAAGGGGGAGTCGAGGGACAAAGAAAGCATCGAATCATTATCTCTCAAACCCTAGTTTTCATAACCATCGAGTACTTTTCGGCTGAAACCTTCGAGATCTACTTGCCCTCTACTTCCAACTAAACCCTAGTCTACAACCCGTAGGCATTGATAAGTTAATCCCTTGTCAATTGGCGCCGTCTGTGGGAATTAGAGGCGTCAAGGATCTGATCTCGATGGCACGTTCAAGATCGTCGACTTCATCAACTGCAAGCAACACAATGGATCGAGGTAAACATATCGCAACTGGTCCTGTCGATTTTATTCCTCACCCGCCCTCCCGTTTGGATGCATATGCGTATCTGGAGGAGCCTTTGGAGATGATGTTCGGAAGATTCCACTTTCGCGTCGAGAAAGAGGGAGCGTATCGTCTCGAAATTCCGATTTCGTCGGGATCGTCGACGGTCGATTCCGATTTTTCGAACTCAACATCGTCAACCGAGTCAGGCAAAGAAGAGACTTCATCGCCACGCTTCATCAGCACCAGGGCAACCGAAAAGCTCGCCAAGATCTTCAGCGACATGTCCTTCGAGTCATTCGCGGACTCCTATATAAGCGATGACTCGAGCAGTGTCGACAGCTTCGACTTCATCGACAAATCCACTACGGTGGGCAAGGTCTTCACCAGTCTTTATGATGGTGTCACCAAACATAGCACAGATCTGAATACAAGATACCATCAGATTTATGTCATCGGAGAGCCAAGCCGTGATCAGGAGGAAACATCTGAGACTTTCGACGATTTGGGAAATCCATACGTCGATCCCTCTGATTTACGACGAGGTCTAGGCAGAAAATACATCGGACCTGAGCCTCGAGATAGAGTTCAACTCCCGCAAGCAGCATGGGATAGAGCCGCAAGAGCTATGGACGGCTCAGGACCAATGGTCACAACAGCCACGCCAGAAGAGTTGCAAGCATATCAATATAGACTCGCACGAACTGCAAGGGAGTTGGAAAAACAGACAGCTGCTCTGAATAGAAGAAAGGAGGCAGCCTCCGCATCAAGCAGACGAAGAGCAGAGCTAAGTCGACAATCCGGAACTTCGGGAGATAGCCACAGGGAAGCTCGGAACAGAGCAAGATCGAGGCTGCAAAACATACCTGAAGGAGAAAGAGAGCATTTGGTTCAAAACCTCGACATGTCTTTTATGTCGATAGACACGAGAGGGAACATCATCCCCAAGACACCGTAAGCTGGGTATATGGCGACACAGGCCTTTATCCTTGCATCCAGGCCACCTCCAGGAGATCCAAGGGAAGCACTATACAACATGGCAATGGCAGGAGTCAGAGCCATGGGGACGGCGTTTACATCAACACCTCCCGAAGGAACAGCAAGGCAAAATAGTCCACGACCTGCGGCAGCAGCAGCAGCAGCTCCTGAAGGGACAAGTGGAGCAAGAGACACATCAGCGCAAACAAGGGTGGACAGAGCACGAAAAAGTAGAAGAGAACATCGGCATTCCCCAGAACTAAACGACGAGGACATGTGCGGTTTACCATGCTTTACAAGGAGAGTCCGAAAAACTCGAGTCCCTTCGGGATTTAAGTTGCCCGATAGTTTCAAGAAATTCGACGGCCTGCAAGATCCAGAAGATTGGTTAGTCGATTACCTAGAGACGGTGAAGCTCACAGGAGGCACTAGAGCAACAACTATGCAAAGTATTCAGATACACCTAAGTGGAGCCGCGCAATCCTGGATAAAGAAACTTCCTCCAGGATCTATCGACAGCTGGGACAGTTTTGAGGACGTATTCGTCAAGAATTTCCGGTCCACCTGCAAAAAACCTGCATCACTAGAGGAATTGAGGTCGTGTCGACAAAAGCCAGATGAACCAATGAGAAAGTATATCCAAAGATGGAATATTATTAAAAATTCGGCAGAGAATATTTCTGACGAGAGAGCAATAGATGCGTTTGTCGCAGGAATCAGGCGGGGAGATTTTGTCGAGGATTTGGGGAGGACCAATCCAAAGACAGTATCCGCATTAATGGAGATAGCAAACAGATGGGCAGATGGAGAAGATGTCGTTAACAACAAACGGCATAGGTCACCAGAGGAGGACCGCAGCCGAAATTATCAAAGTAGGCGACTATTTCCTCGACAGTACTCGAGTTATGATGCTCCTGGGCAAATTTCGGCTGGCTTCCGAGCAAGCGCCGGAGGAAACAACAGAGATGATTACCAGAGGAGCAACGAGCAGCGAGGCGACAATAGAGATGACTCTCGAAACAACAGGCAAAATACCGGGCCAAGGTTCCAAAGACCCTTCGTGTCCCCTGAAGAGATGATGAATGGGCCGTGCCAGATGCATTTTTATCTCGACAATAATGGAAAAAGACAGTCAGGACACTTGCAAAAGGATTGCCGAAATTTCCAGGCAATGTTAAGATGGGCAGGACACGCTAATGCTCATGCCGCGCACAGAAATCCTCAAGGACCCAGGAGTGAGATTCACTTGCCACCTCCTCCCGCGATTACGGACGAAAATCGACATCAGCTCAGAATAGCGGCAGCACCTGCTCCACCACCTTATGTTGATCCCAACTCTAATGGAGCGGTCTCGATGATCCAGAAAGGCAGGCCATCCAATAGAGCTCAGAAAGTAATCTCGCGACAGGTGTTTATGGCGGAGAAGATGCCTCCACCAACGGTCGAGTACCTTAACCGGTCAGGGCAAGATATTATCTTCACAATAGCTGATCATCCACAAGCAAGTTCCTCGACCAGGGCGAGTCAAGCACTTATTTTACCAGCGAGTAATTGCGGGATTTGATGTATCCGAGTGTTCATAGATGGCGGCAGCAGTTTAAACCTTATGTATGCAGATACACTAAGGAAGATGAACATATCCCTAGCAAACCTGAAACCAACTTATACGCGATTCCACGGTATCACACCAGAAAAGCCAAGTTATCCGTTGGGGAAGATTAATCTCGACGTTCAGTTCGGGACTCGAGAAAACTACAGGATAGAGAAGTTGGAGTTTGAAGTCGTGGATTTCCCGTCACAGTATCATGCCTTGTTGGGACGGCCAGCATATGCCAGGTTTATGGCAGTACCACATTACACGTACTTGTTGCGGAGGTTACCTGGACCTAAGGGACCAATTACAGTCAAAGGAAGTTTCGCACTAGCCGACAAATGTGACAAGGATTTTCATCGATCGTCGTAAACTTTCTGGATGCAAGCAGAATACATGGAGTCAAGGCTCACGACTGATTATGATGTGCTACCAGATGTAGGGAGGCCTAATAAAGAGACAACCTTTAACACTGCAAAGGATTCCATGGAGGTACAGATTCACCCGACAGATCCAAAGAAGACGACGTCCATTGCGGCAAACATGGACCTCGCATAGGAAAGCGCGCTCGTCGAGTTCCTCCGTGAGCACTGAAAAATCTTCGCATGGTGTCCAGCTGACATGCCAGGAGTACCAGGGAACTTGCCGAGCACCACCTAAACTTGGATCCATTAGCGAGACCAATCAAACAACCTTTGCGACGTTTTTCGGAGCCAAACCGCAAAGCTATGCTGTCAGAAATAGATCGACTAAGAGAAGCTGGTTTTATCAAGGAGCTGCATACAGAGGCCACATGGGTAGCAAATCCAGTGTTGGTGCCGAAGAAAAACACTAAAGTCCTTCGCATGTGCGTCGATTTTACGTGTCTCAATAAACATTGCCTAAAGGATCACTTTCCCCTCCCAAGGATCGACCAAATTATCGACTCCACGACAGGGTGCGAACGTCTTTCCTTCCTGGATGCATATTCTGGTTATAACCAGATCAGATTAAAAGAAGAAGATGAGGTCAAAACAGCATTCATCACACCTTATGGAGTATTTTGTTATAGAACAATGCCCTTTGGTTTGAAAAACGCGGGAGCAACATACCAGAGGATGATGCAGAAGTGTTTGGCGACACAAATTGGAAAAAACGTACAAGTGTACATCGATGATACGTCTCCGACGTATCGATAATTTCTTATGTTCTATGCCATATTATTGATGATACCTACATGTTTTATGCACACTTTATGTCATATTCGTGCATTTTCTGGAACTAACCTATTAACAAGATGCCGAAGTGCCAGCTTCTCGTTTTTCGCTGTTTTTGGTTTCGTAAATCCTAGTAACGAAATATTCTCGGAATTGGACGAAACGAAGACCCAGGGCCCTAATTTTCCACGGAGCTTCCGAAGACCGAAGAACACACGAAGTGGGGCCACGAGGTGGCCAAGCTATAGGGCGGCGCGGCCCAAGCCCTGGCCGCGCCGACCTATAGCGTGGGCCCCTCGTGACGCCCCTTGACCTGCCCTTCCGCCTACTTAAAGCCTCCGTCGCGAAACCCCTGATGCGAAAAACCACGATACGGAAAACCTTACTGAGACGCCGTCGCCGCCGATCCCATCTCGGGGGATTCTCGGAGATCTCCTCCGGCACCCTGCCGGGAGAGGGGATTCATCTCCCGGAGGACTCTACACCGCCATGGTCGCCTCCGGAGTGATGAGTGAGTAGTTCACCCCTGGACTATGGGTCCATAGCAGTAGCTAGATGGTTGTCTTCTCCTCATTGTGCTTCATTCTTGGATCTTGTGAGCTGCCTAACATGATCAAGATCATCTATCTCGTAATTCTATATGTTGTGTTTGTCGGGATCCGATGGATAGAGAATACCATGTCATGTTAATTATCAAGTTATTATACATGTGTTGTTTATGATCTTGCATGCTCTCCGTTTCTAGTAGAGGCTCGGCCAAGTTTTTACTTTTAACTCCAAGAGGGAGTACTTATGCTCGATAGTGGGTTCATGCCCGCATTGACACCTGGGGAGTGACGAAACCCCTAAGGTTGTGTTGTGTCTGTTGCCACTAGGGATAAAACATTGGCGCTATGTCCGAGGATGTAGTTGTTGATTACATTACGCACCATACTTAATGCAATTGTCTCGTTGTTAGCAACTTAATACCGGAGGGGTTCGGATGATAACCCGAAGGTGGACTTTTTAGGCATAGATGCAGTTGGATGACGGTCTATGTACTTTGTCGTAATGCCCAATTAAATCTCACTATACTTATCATGTCATGTATGTGCATTGTTATGCCCTCTCTATTTGTCAATTGCCCGACTGTAATTTGTTCACCCAACATGCTTTTAACTTATGGGAGAGACACCTCTAGTGAACTGTGGACCCCGGTCCATTCTTTAATACTGAAATACAAATCTGCTGCAATACTCGTTTTACTGTTTTCTCTGCAAACAATCATCTTCCACACAATACGGTTAATCCTTTGTTACAGCAAGCCGGTGAGATTGACAACCTCACTGTTTCGTTGGGGCAAAGTACTTTGGTTGTGTTGTGCAGGTTCCACGTTGGCGCCGGAATCTCCGGTGTTGCGCCGCACTACATCCCGCCGCCATCAACCTTCAACGTGCTTCTTGGCTCCTCCTGGTTCGATAAACCTTGGTTTCTTTCTCGAGGGAAAACTTGCTGCTGTGCGCATCATACCTTCCTCTTGGGGTTGCCCAACGAACGTGTGAAATACACGCCATCAAGCTCTTTTTCCGGCGCCGCTGTCGGGGAGATCAAGACACGCTGCAAGGGGAGTCTCCACTTCTCAATCTCTTTACTTTGTTTTTGTCTTGCTTTATTTTATTTACTACTTTGTTTGCTGCACTTATATCAAAACACAAAAAAATTAGTTGCTAGCTTTACTTTATTTGCTATCTTGTGTGCTATATCAAAAACACAAAAAAATTAGTTACTTGCATTTACTTTACTTATTTCATCATGTTTCCTTTTGATTTTACCGCAAAGAACATACCGGTAGGACAAGGGTCTATAGTTGGGAGGAACAATA